>NC_056727.1:261523674-261683106 GCF_019279795.1 Protopterus annectens | reverse complement strand
TCCAATACTATTCTAGCATGTCCAAAGGTCAGTTGTCAATCTCCTCTCCGGTTTAGCTGGTGAACCTGGGAATCTTGAGGCAATGTTACAACTGCCTAATGTACACAGACAACCCTCTCCTCCTCCCAACAAATTCCAACACATGTGAGAGATGCAACCATATAGCCAAACTGGAGGCTAAGCTCTCTCAACTCAGTACTGGGGTAACCAGTCAGGAGGAGAAGGAAACCACACTCACTACAATTCCAGTCTCACATAGACCTACCACGACAGCAAACCAAACACATAAACACACAAAAACATACTTGGAGGCTCTAAATAAAAATCTGCCTAAGCAGCAGAGACCTCCAAAGCAGACACCCAAGCAACCGCTACCCCAAAACAAAACACGTGCAACACATAGCTCACAAAGCCAGTGTGCCGAACAGTCACAGCCCTTAAGGCTAAACAACACACCTGATACACTTGTAATAGGTGACTCTATCATCAGGCACACTGACGTCCCGCTCACCAGGCTGAACAAGGAAAAGGTCATGGTGAGCTGCCTATCGGGCGCTAGGATCCGCCACATAGCACAAGCACTCAGGTCACTCCAAGGCAAGTACAAATATGACTCAGTCATTGTCCATGCTGGTGTGAATGACCTGAGACGTACCTCCCTGGACTACATGAAAAGAGACATAGAGGAGCTCTCTGAGCATGTAGCCCAGGCCGGTATGACCCTGACCTTGAGTAGCATCTTACCTTCACCAAGAATGATGCCACAGTATGAAGACAAGATTATCAATTTCAACAATTGGCTTAAGTATTGGTGTCATACAAAGGGGATCCAATGCCTGTCAGCCTGGGATGACATGCTCGACAAGCCACGATGCTTCGCTAGGGACGGCTTGCACCTGTCACCCCTGGGCTTTCGGATATTGGCAAAGGCTCTTGCTACCCCCATAGTGCCTTTTTTAGGCAAGGCTCAAAAGACAAACCCACCTCCATAGGTATCACAAGGGATAAGAAACTAAGAGTAATGCTACTCAACGCCAGAAGTCTAAACCTCAAGATGCACGCACTCGAAACTCTCCTTAGCATGGAGAACATCGATATCTGTGCAGTAACGGAAACCTGGTTCAAGGCTCTCGAGAGCACCCCAGCACTACCAGGTTATACCTCATACCATGCTTTTCGGCCCCAAAACTTGGACCGAACCACAAAAGGAGGGGGGAGTATCAATATTTGTCAAAGATACCCACACCTCCAGGTTGGTGGCACAGCACGAAGCATCAGAGACTATCCATGTGCAACTAACAGTGGGTAAAACTGCCTTCCAGTTTATAGCCTGCTACAGACCACCCTCCCAAACCCAGGAACCCCACTCGGCCTTCCTGAGAACACTGGAAAATATGAAAGTCTCTCCAAACACCATTATATTGGGTGACTTCAACTACCCAACCATAGACTGGGAGCATTACTCTAGCTCCAACACCCTAGCCCAAAGGTTCCTAGAATTTATAAACTCAAATGCTATGGAACAACTTGTTACCACTCCCACAAGAGGGGAAAACATACTGGACCTGATCATCACCAACATGGGGACTCTATGCTCCAGACCAGAAGTGTATCCCTCACTGGTAAGATCAGACCATAAACTAATCTCACTGGATATTCACATCCCGATCCCACCCCATGCCCAGAAAACCACAGTGAAAAACTTCTCTAAAGCAAATTTCACACTCCTCAAAACCGAGGTGGAATCCTTCAAAGCCCCCGGGCCTGTGGATAATATGGCCCAGAAAACAAAATCCTTTATAAATGCATTCTATGAACACCTTCAGGAATGCATGGATCATGCAATCCCAAATAAAACCAAGACCCAATCCTCCAAAGGCAGACGTCTTGTCTGGTGGACCCCAGCCATAAACAAACTATACAATAGAAGGAGGAAGCTACTACATGACAGAGCAAAATCCCAAAAAGGGAAGGCATCTCTGATCAGTATTAGCAAAAAACTACGGGCACTCATAAAATCGTCTAAGGCCAGCTTTGAGAGAAAAATTGCACAGGACACTAAGGATAATCACAAGGCTTTCTTTAGTTATGTTAGGAACCTGGGTGGGAACTCCCAGATATGCTCAGAATTAGTCCAAAATGACAAAAAATACACCAAACCCACAGACATTGCCAACATCCTAGCTGACAGGTTCAGCGCAAACTCCCCCCCTCCCCACCAAAAGGGCTAATATCTATCCCAGCAGAGTGCTGCCCCCCTGACATCTCAGATGCTCAGGTAAGAGCTGCCCTCTCCAAAGCAAGAAACACAGCATCAATGGGACCAGACGGTGTCCCGGGCTGCGTCCTACATGAACCCCAAGAAGAGCTAAACCCAAACCTAAAACTACTGTTCAATCTCAGCCTTACTACAGGATATGTACCCAAAGAGTGGCGTACAGCAACAGTGGTCCCTCTCCACAAAGGTGGTGCCTCAACAGATCCTGGAAACTATCACCCCATAAGTCTCACTAGCTTGGTCTGCAAAGCTATGGAAAGGATCATCATGGACCTTATAAATAAAGATATTGGGGACCTACAGACACTGGATCCTACCCAGTTCGGCTTTGTTAAGGGCAGATCCTGCCTCTTAAACCTGGTTGATTTCTTTTAAACAGTCACCAAGGCCATTGACAAGGGGAAGGTGGTCCACACAGCCTACCTGGACCTCGCAAAAGCCTTCGATACAATACCCCACTCGGGCATTATAGATAAGCTCACCAGCTTAAATATAAACCCCTATGTCACTAGATGGGTTGCAAACTGGCTCAAGGACAGAACCCACATGGTTAGAATAGCTGGAGCCATGTCAGACTCCAAACCAGTTACAAGTGGCATCCCACAAGGCTCAGTCTTGGGACCTCTCTTGTTCGGTATATATTTCTCGGAGGTACAGGCCAACATGGAAGGACTGTGGCTGACCAAGTTCGCAGATGACTGCAAACTGGGTGCCATAATAGACTCTCCAGCTGACACAAGCATCCTCCAAAAGGGCCTCATAGAAACAGACAACTGGTGCCAGAGCCATGGCCTCAAGCTAAACGCCAAAAAGTGTATAGTCATCCCTTTGGCAAAACAAAGTGCCACAAATTACCACATAGGTGGTAATCCATTAAGTACAGAAGAAGTAATTAGGGACCTGGGGACCCAAGTTGATAGCAATCTCTCATTTGACAACCACGTGGCCAAAGTGGTTAGAAAAACATTTTATATAGCCCACCTAATCATGAAGGAATTCACATCTAGATCAGGGGAGGTCATCGTGCCTCTTTACTCATCCCTCATCAGGCCCATAATTGAGTACAATGCCCCTTTTGGGATGTACCTTACCAGACACCTGCAGCAACTGGAAAGACCCCAAAAGTACCTCACCAAGCGGATCAAGGGGCTCAAACAGATGCCGTATGCTGCCCGGTTAAAGAAACTCCAGCTCTACTCAGTGGCATATCGCCTGCTCAGAGGCGATCTGTGCCTGACGTATAAAGCCATGTCCAACAAGGAATTAATGGACATGCTGCACCTCAGAAAATCCAAATCCCATCGAGCTACGCACTCGAGGGACTTAAACCTCAGCACTGAAATAAATAGTACATGCTGGAGGGACAGATTCATAACCCAGAGTCTCCCTTCACTCTGGAATAAAATCCCAGTCCAGGTTAGGCAGAGTCCCTCATTGACTCTCTTCAAGAGGAATCTTGAGTGGATGGGAGATCGTAGGTTTACCCCGGGTATCACTTCTGTGTCACTGTTAGACAGAGGCACAGTATACTAACCTCGAAAAAGGGCATAGCAAAATTAATTTAAAATGGGTGGCGAAAGCCATACACACTCTGGCTAGGCTTATAAATGCCCTAGGGCAGATAGCCTAGTATGAACCTATGAACCTATAAAGCAAAAAAAAAAAAAACTGACACTTAAGGAATGGCAAGGGAAAGCAACATTTGTTGGATCATTCCAAAGCTTTACTGTTGAATATAATAAGAAAAATGTAAATCCTTGTACCGGTCCTACACAGCGCACGTAAATTGCGGGTCAGTCACGTCTTTATTTTCTTTCGGGTTTGTTTTTTTTTTCTGGAGTATGTTTTGATATACTTGACACCGTTACTACCTATCATGTTTGCCTATTTTTCTTAGCATACCTCTCAACTGTAATCACAGAATGAAACAAAAACGCCTGCTAATGCTGAGTGTTCTAATAAGGTTCAATTGATATAGATTTTATGCTAATGAAGCTACCCATTGTCACTGTTTCTAAATAATGCAATAGCAATTCTGTTTCCAATATATGCTATAAGCAGACATACATGGTACAGTGATCACAAAGCATGTGAGATTGTTTGTATATACTGCATGTATACACCTACAGCGCCAAGATGCAGTGCTATATCCTTTCTTAGTGCTGTGGTGCAGCACTAGGGCTGTATAGTATTTCTGTTATGCAGCTCTGCGTTGTTCAGCCTGTGATCCACAAACATACATCTGTGCACAAGGGGCTTTTGTATTGCCCTACAGGTGGATCTGAGTGAGTAGCCATGGATATTTTGGGTAGATCTGAATGCAGGGTTCAGCATGGTGTGCAAGGTTATATTGTTCTTTCTGTTAATGAAATTTGAAGAGCCCATGCTAAGGCAGTAAGATGCTTTCTTGCATAAAGTAGACATCTGACAAGAGCTTCCGAGGATAGTGAGCAGTGCCATTTGCATTACCCATTTTGGTAAGCAGTGCCATTTGCATTACCCATTTTAGTGAGCAGTGCCATTTGCATTACCCATTTTAGTAAGCAGTGCCATTTGCATTACCCATTTTAGTGAGCAGTGCCATTTGCATTACCCATTTTAGTGAGCAGTGCCATTTGCATTACCCATTTTAGTAAGCATTGCCAGCTGTGGTACAGTGATCGAAGGTAGCAATACTTTGACCTATTTTGTTATTGGGAAGTGGTTAGAGAGACTGAGCTAAGCATGTAGTGTAAATATCCTTTGTATTGTCTTCTTCTACTGCCTTCTCTCCTTTACTTATATACCTAGGATTGACAGTTTAACAAGACTTGATAACACAGAAGGAGGGAGGGACACTGTCAGAAGTGAAGTGTGCATGATAACTTTTCCAGCCCACTATACAGTTGTGTTTGTGTTTTCTAGCAAAACCATGCAATGATTTTTCCTATTCTGCCATGCTTCTGCTGAGAAGGTTGTGAAAGAAGTTGTGGTGAGGCCAAGAACTGGTGTTGGGGCCACCCTTACCTTCAGGCTACAACACCTGTTGCTTTTTTACTGGGACACCTGAGGCTACCTGGATGGGTCACTAGTGCCCTTTGTGGCCATTTCTCAGGAGTGAGTAAAAGCTAGTCTTCTGAAAGTTGTCTGGGCAGGTCGGCCTAGGTCTTGCTGGTGGCAAAAGCTGTGCAGTGGCAATTGGATAGCTCCCTTAATTTAATTGTTTTAATTTCTCCAAATCTTTTTGGTTTCTAATACCATGATGGGAATGGACCCCATTACTAAGTCAAAGTACGATTAAAGTAAATTAAATTACTGTTGTTTTAATCTGTGATGTCAACCAGAAGTGCTCTTTGCAGCACCCGCAATGTGCACATTAATGACTCCTTCTGCAATTCATACAGGTTTACTTGGATAGGTAATGCCTTCTGTGTTCAGTGGACTACCACCAATGTGGTAATTCATGGGAATTGGGTCTTTCCTAAAGCGGATGACAACATATTTTTTGGCCTTAAGCTTAAGGCCATGGTTCTGACCCCAGTCATTGGTCTCAGTGAGGCCTGTCTGTAGGATGTCAACATCACTTAGAGAGTTAATAGCTCCTAACTTGGAATCGTCTGCAAACTTTGTCAGCCAGAGTCCCTTCATGTTGGCTTGAACTTTAGAGAAGTAGATACCAAGCAGGGGAGGACCCTGGACTGAACCCTGTGGGACTCCATTCTAGTCCTTTTCAACTCAAGTTATTTCCTCCTCTTCTTGAGGTGCTAGAGCCCTAAGCAATTCCTAGAACTGTTGTGATTTCTCTCCAGTCATCTTCTATATCTTCAGCCTGGTCTCTGTTGACTGTGGAAGCCTTGTTTGACCATTGCTTGCACCTGATTGTGGCAACCAGTGTTTTTTACTGTGTGTGCTTACTGTTTCACTGGGGATGCATTTACAATCACTGATTGTACCCCTTTGTCCTTTTCTTATTAGAAGGAAGTCTGATACTATCAAGCCATTTGCCAGACAGAAGTCCAGAGTGGCCTCTCCATCTGTATTCTTACTGCCCTACCCATGTGGACCCAGGCAGTCCTCATATCCTATTCTGTCTATCCTGATATGTGCATTCAGGTCAGCCATTATCAACACAAATTCCTGCTGTCCTGCTTTATAAAGCATGTCATTGCAAAGAATACATTTCCTCATGTCATGCCAGCCTCCGTTTCTCAGCTTTCCTCTTGGGCAGCTGTTATTTGTGGTTCCCCTGATTTTCATCGAAATGATTTTTTCACATCTGTTCCAAGTGTTTTACAAGTCTATAAATAGGGCTCTTACAACTGTATAGATATGTTTATTATCATTTCGGGCAGATGTCAGTTTGCACTGCAAATTTTAGTTTCTTGTATTTTATTACATTAACTATAACATTGACTAATTATATAAAAAATACTTACATCATTTTCAGTTTGTGGTAAGAAAAGCCTGAGTCAATTGGTTTTACATGTTAATTATTCTATAATAATTCTATAATATAATTGCTACAGTCATCCTTGGCTTTCTGTTAAATGTTTCTGATCTTGGACATACTTGGTTAAACAATGGGTGCCAGCAGAGGTGAAAATGGTCATATCTAACTTGATGAGGTGCTAAGTGCATTGGTTTCTGGCTTGCTGTTGACTTTCATTTCATTGAATGAGACATTTAAATGCTGAGCTGTTAAAAATGTCTTATACATTTAAATGTATTAACCAGTATAATCTATTCATGCATTCATTACAAAGTAGTAAAGTCAGATATTGTCTAGGTTCATCATGTGGACAGACAAGGCTTGGCTTAATTTTTTGGGGGTGGGTATGCTGTGGTATGAAATGTGTGTCGCTCCCTGGAGAATTCTGCTTAGTTGTGGAACTCAGTCATAAGGGAAGGTTGGACAAGAGGTTAGTGCAGCATTTCTTATAAAGTTAATAGTTTTTTTTTAAGAATTTTATTATTTCTGGTTGGTGACAATGGGATTATAAATGACTGTCACTGTTTGCTATAGGTGACTTGAATTTTGTAGTTAGTTTTGCAGATAATAGCAATATTCTGCTGGTTAAGCTGTTCTTTAAAGTCTGTGTAAGCCTGCTGGAGAAGGAGTTAACTTGGGGAGATGGCTGTTCGAAGAATTAATGGAACTTGTTTAGACTACACACTTGTACATTTCAGGTAAGTGAACATTTCTATGTTTGGGAGATTTAGATTTAAACTGCATGTTATTGCTGACATCTCATGTTTGGTTTCATTACTGGAGAAATTTAAATGTGCAGTATGTAATGTACTTCTTGTTTCCATGTTGCATGGTTTATATAGTGTAAAGCTTTGTATTATAGGTTTAATTCTTTACAGGCTGCTAGTTTTCCTGGACTATGAGTGCAGTAATTTATTTCACTGTGTGTTTGTGTTAATGAAGGAGTGTTATCTCCATTGCTAACTGGCTATTTTTCAACCGATTGCTTAGTGGTATGGTTTTCTAGGAGGTTTACCATGTTCTTTTTGCTTTGCTCTGCCCTACTAAGAAGATAAATTAATTTCTTAAGGTTAGTGTGGCTTATTAGTTATGTATTTTTATACAATATTTATTGTCTTTTCCTTTTGTGGATAGTGACAATAAGTTCAGAATTAGTTTTGTTGAGGGGTTGTGAAAACAAGAGTTGTCACTTTACCTCCTGGTGCTGTATCTGAAAGTGATTATGACCATGTTTTATTGCTCAGATACTGGGTAGGTTTTCCTGCTGGCTCAAAGGAAACAATGGTGCACTTCACACAAGAACATGGATGGCTCCAGTGAAACATTCTGGTACATGCTTACAAGTCTAGTGAAGGATGTTACAGGTTAGTTGAAAGTTTTTATGTATGAGGTTATTTAAATTATCTTTCATTATTTATGTCAAGTCTTGAATTTGGAGTATATGTTGTAGGAAAAAATAAGTTTGAATGATGCACTCACTGCATAGTTGTGCCACGTTTGGTGCATAACTAGTAAGTTCATAGGTTTATACTTGACTAATGACCACCAGTGTCTTTACAAGTCCAAAATCAGGTATAACTTTTAAATATTACCCTAACTCAAGTTAGGGTAATCTCCCAGTGAAGTACCTCGCAGGATGCGCAGTAGCAAAGCCCACCCCGGACACGCCTCCTAGACTCACAATGTCATGTAATTGTTGAAAAACACAGTAGCAAAGCCCGCCTCCTAGTAACCCTGACAGCTGTCTGCTGTCACATTTATTTTGAACGCTGCATTCAATTGTATTTGAAATAAACGCAGTTATTTAATGTAATTGTTGAAAAAAAACATATCCGATTGAGGGTCTTCGTGAGGTACTCCTTGTCTGTACCGCACACAGTCTGTGTAGACAATTAATCGTAGTGGAGCAGTTTAAAAAGGAACTTTTATGTATTCTTGTAGTTTGCCTGCCTCCAAAAGGGTTCCGTTGCTAGTGCTAAAGCATCTGTCTCTTGTGGGGTCGGACCAATAAATTGCTGGGATTTATAATTTCAATAGTGTTATGCTGCTGTCGCAGACGGTAATACCCTCTTTTCTGATCACATGGGGGAATGGGAACAACTTACTATTGTGGCCTGCACAAGCGTCAGATTTTGCAGGGTGAAACATACCCGGCCAGTAAAAGGAGAAAACTTCACTTTTTTGCCTAAATGATAGCTTATTCTTATAGCATTTTAATTGCTTATTCTGTTTCTTATAACATTTCGGTGTTTCAGATACAGAATAACTGTGTTATGCAACTATTACAAAAAAATATAGGAAATAATTTTGTCCCAAATCTCAGGACATTTGCCAGTTTTTCAAATTTTTTGCAGGACACAACTGCCCAAAGAGGGACTGTCCCTCGGAAAGTGGGACAGGTGGTAACCCTGGTAGGCAGCCCATTCATCGGACTCTATCACCGTCACCCGGTAACACATGCAGTCGTATTTGTAGGTGCTAACCATCGAACATTGACGCGCTGCAGAACTGTCACTTGCTTATGACTGCGTATTGCTTCCGTACATTTCCGGACCGACAACTGCCAATCATTTCAGCTACGCCCACCCCCTGCCCAAAGCTGCGCGAAACCGCCCGCGAGGTACTTCACTGGGAGATTACCCAAGTTAGTAAGAGAACAACTGGGTTTTGAACATGGATTTCCTAAAGACTAGGTACCTGCTTATGCAGACCATTTTATCTAGCTAATTTCCTTTTTTGTGTTTGAAATAATTTATCCCATTTGGTTACAGATTGCCCTTACATGTCCCATGGTTGGTAATTGCATATTACCCCTAATGAGAATGACTGGGATCATGCCATAGGTAATTTGAATTGGGCCATGCCTAGGATAAAGCATCTAGGAGCTGCATCTGTCCATCAGTACTGCATGGGGCAGTGTGTATGCACATTTGTGTGTGTGTGTATATGTGTATATATATATATATGTATATATATATATATATATGTATACACACACACACACACACACACACACACACACATATATATATATATATATATATATGTGTGTGTGTGTGTATACACACATATATATATATATATATATATATATATATATATATATATATATATATATTGCAAATATGCATGTGTGTGTGTACATGTGTATATTATATGTATAAACATGCATGTAGGTGGTTAAAAATGGTCTTCGTGTGATCCAGCTGGGTATCCACCAGATAACATAAAGGTTTACACCTAGCATCTTGAGTTTGTCATCCAATGCTTGAGTGGGGTATTGTGTCAAATGCCTTGGCCAGGTCAAGGTAGGCAGTGTGAAACATTTTGCCCTCATCCATTGTTTTAGTGACCTTCTCAAGAAGTCCACCAGGTTGAGTAAGCAAGAGATGCACTAGATGAAACCCACCTGCATTAGGTCTTGTGTCTGGAGGTTTCCTGTGTCATTATTGATCATTTCCATGGATTTGCATACGAGACTAGTGAGATTATGGGGCTGTAGTTTCGAGGGTCTGTAGATGGCCCACCTTTGGACAGAGGGATGACTATTGCTGCTCAGCATTCATTAGGCATGAAGCCTGTTTGGTGGCTACATTTTAAATAACAATCCAGAAGGCCTGATACCTCATGTTTCATGGCTGGGCCCATCAATACATTGTTCTTGGCCTTACAGCGGACATTGAAGACCTGTTCCTAGTGATAGCATGGCGGTTATATTTGATATTTTTTAGAAGGAGATTGAGAAGGAGAGAGGGCCAAAATTAGACCTGAATTTGTCTGCCAATAGTTTTTTATATCTTCTGGCTCAGTATATGTGGCTGCATTAACAATGAGCTCTGCAAACATTTGTGTATTGCCTTTTTGGTTACCGATAAAGCTATAGTATGTCTTGTGCTTGTCCTTGGCCTGGGAGGCCAAATTTACCTAAAATTTGGCTTTGATAGACATTATTTTTACACTGAGTAGTTTAAGTTGACAGTGCTTTTATCCAGCTGGGTGGTACACTTCTTAATTTTTGCCATGATTTTCTTCTTCCTTCTGTTATAGAGCATCCCGATGTCGTGATTCCACCACAGTGGCTTTTATTTTTACATTACTTCTGTACTTATACTTGGTGGGTACAGCTTCCTCTATGCAGCTATTAGCATACCTGTATAATGTTTCTGTGAACAGTTGTCTAGAGGCAGCAGAGTTATCAGGGTTTGTGGGGGCTTGAAATGTTGTCACATTATTAGGTAACAGCATGTATGGGCATGTGAGCCTTAGAATAGTGCCTGAACATTCTAGGATTAGCTGGGTTTCCGGGTTATATTTTTACTTCAAAGGAGACCATCTTGTGGTTTGACCATTCCACAGAAGACATTACACTAAGAGATTTGCAGCATTCTCCCATATTAGTGAGGACAAGATCCGATGTGTTTGTGCCCCTGGTCGGCATAATCATAGAATCATAGGAGATCATAAGCTATTACTAGACTATTGCCCCGGAGGTCATTTTTGACCTAGCCGTTTAAACCCAATGTAATACCGTAGAGGTACTAGTCATTACCCAAGATTGCATTTAGTTTGTAGGTTCATAGGTAAGTACTATGCTATTAGCTCTAGGGCCTATATAAGCCTAGCCAAAAAAGGTACCCTGGCTTTCACTACCCAAGAAAATTATTTTCCTGTGCCCCTGTCGAGTAGAGCCCCCAGAGGTGATCCCCAGGGTTAATTTCATATTTCCCATCCAATCATCAAGATTTTTCTTGAAGAGTGCTAATGAGGAGCTTTGTTTGATATATATATATATATATATATATATATATATATATATATTGCTCGACAGTGGCACAGGAAAATAACTATCTTGGGTGGCGTAAGCCAGGGAACCTTGTGGTTAGGCTTACGTAGGCCCTAGGGCCAATAGCCTAGTACCTGCCTATGCACCTATAGGTAGTTTGTTCCAGAGTATGGGAAGTCTCTGGGACAGGAATCTATCCCTCCAGCATGTTCTGTTTATTGTGGTAACAAGGTTTAAGTCCCTGGAGCTTGTAACTCAGAAGGATTGGGATTTTTGTAAATGGAGCATGTCCAACAGCTCTGGGTTTGACATAGGTTTGTATGTTAGGTAGAGACTGCCTCTGAATAGGCGATATGCGATGGAGTAAAGCTGGAGTTTTTTGAGACGGTCTATGTAGGGCATCTGTTTGAGGCCGGTAATCCTCTTTGTGAGGTATTTCTGTGGCCTTTCCAGTTGTTGTAGATGTCTTATGAGATACATACCAAAAGGGGCATTGTACACTGTAATGGGGTCTAATGAGTGATGAGTAGAGGGGAAAAATAACCTCTTTTTTTCCTGGACAAGAAACCTTTTCTAAATTTATAATTGCGAAATTTAAAATACAACCCGCATTTATATCCCGTTGTTACACATTTTAGGCTTTGTTCAGATTTCTTGCACTAAGAGTTTAAGAATTATAACTTGTGGTCTGATTTGAGGATAGAGGACCTTAAAGTTGGTGGGGTGCAAAACTGACCCATATTGATAATGACCAAATATCATTGCTCATTTCACTGTCTGGTTGCATTGACATTTTTTATTGTCATTAATGTGTATTTATTGATATGCCACCATACCATTTTTTCCAGTGACATATTATCTCATAATTACATAATTATTACTATCCGGATGCAAAAGGCCACCCATGCCTACCTGAACAAGTACAATTTTCCTCTTCTACCTTGCACATTTTACTGATTACACTAATGGTTTGGTACTTCCCAAAGGAAGCGGCAGACCCTCCATTTGAATAGGAACCACTTTGGATCATTGTCACAGCTGGTAAACAAACCCTATAGTAGGGAATATTGTACAGCACTAGTAAAACTTACTGGGATGTTATTTGGGCCCTTGGAGCTACTGTTCTTCATTGTGCTCATCTAGTTCTTCATGAGGATATGATATAATGGTGGTTGCTCTCAAAGCCTAGTATAGTATTGAGGTTTCAAAGCTATAGCTGATTGTCTTTTGTATATACGTATGTCATCTGATTTGGAATTTAGTGCACCACTGATTCCTATAACACTGCAGTGATAGGAGTTCTTGGTTGACTGAAAATATACCACCTGCATTAGTATACTTACGAATTTAAATTATAATGTCACTATATTTATAGATGGGTATGTATATGGTTTTAATGGCTACTCCCTGTCTACTGCCCCCAATGCAGTATGCACAATGTCTATGAATCTTGCCACAGGCACCAATTTAATTTTGCCTTATTTCAGTTGCACTCAAGAAGCTTAATCTGTTCCCAGCAACTGTCAATTTCAGTTTTGTGACCATAAGCTTGTCATGTCAGGAGCTTGAACACCATGACTGCCTAAAATATTGTTGAGCTCTGAGGGGTAATCTAGTTAAAAGAATAATGCAATATCTCTATGCAGGGAAGAATATTAGACTGGCCAAACCACGTTAAGGAAATGCCCATGCACTCGAAAGTAAATAGTATGACATTGCATAAATGTAATGTAGATGCACTCCATACAGCTACCTAGAATGTAATCACACAAGCATGTCTTAGCCCAGGTAAGGTTTACCTTATTTAAAGAGAAGCTCGTTGCTAATCAGACTACTACCTTTTCCTACAATCCACTATAACTGATTTTGGTTATGTGGGCCGGTGTTAGCATTTTGGGGGCCCTCAGCAAATGTTCCAGTAAAAGTATCATCCTGTGAATGCCACACCTCCTAAGAAACCTTTTAGTTTATGCTGCAAACTTTTAGGAGTAGTACGCACAGACAGACCTGTAGCTACAACCTCTTAAATTACAACAGGCCTATATACCACAGTTTGTTGACCTCTCTAACAAAGGGACACTTACAGTTACTGGAATTTAGTTGTAACACTGATATATTACAACAACTGTATGTAAAGGTCTGGACTTAAATGAAGTGATGACTAGGCCTACTGTTTCAACACCCCTTCAACCCACGTCCTCTCCTCTGACCCCCCCCCATTTTGGGCTCCCCATACCATGCACATTACTTTTTTCTTCCTTTTCTCACATGTTGCCTTACTCTCAGCTTTTTCAGGAAGCCATAACTTTCTACATGCTTTGAAGTGCATTTTCTTTTTTTTCTTTTTTACACAACCTTTTCATCCAATAATGGCTTTAACAGAAATTATGATTAAGGAAAGAAATTCACAGTTGCTGTTCAGCTTTAGTTTTCCTTGTATCCTTTCAGCACACCTTTGCTAACCAAGACAGCTCAGTAATAGCCATTTAGGAAATAACTCAATTAAGCTGGTGCCCACAAAGCTGTAGTGGTTATATATGTGCCCTGGGATGCGTTTTAGAGCATTTTCTCAGCATTTTACTCCAATGGTGGCCTAAACAAAAATCATGAAAAAGAAAAGAATTTCAGTCTTATTTCTTTCTTTCAAGGAAGACAGAAGTTGTGGCCAAGGATTAATGTTCAAAGCTGACAAATTAGTACCTCACAATAAACTAACAAGCTAGTTGTGGGAATACACAGGTCTTATCTGGGAATAGTGCCTACCTCCCTAACCCCCACCACAAAAGACAGTCACTGCCTATGCATCCCTCTGATGTTAGATGGGATGAAAGCAGAGGTTCTAAATTGCCTTAGCCACATATTTCAAGTGACTGCTGATATAAGTTGCTCCTAGACAGTACACCACCCATACAAAAGCTATAGTAACCCTCTTTTTACACTTCTGAGGTCTGTGAGGAAAGTAAATTAACAATGACCACACTGTCCTCAGCTCAAACATAAGCTATACTGACTTCATGTGCACACCTCTAAGGTTTGACTGTGATGAAAATTAAAGTTGTAATAACCACACAATCCCAGCCCCATAACTTACACCAGCTTTCTGTACACACTCATTTGAGCATGGCTGGTTTTAGAACAGGTGTGGTTGAAACCAGAGGCTATTGTCAGCTTTATCCTAGAAGGGTCATACCTCAGCACTCTTCAGGTTAAACAGCTCAATCCGAAAATTGATACATTCTTTGTCCTCTTTTTTTCTTCAACCAGCAATAGCTTTTGTGGGAGTCCCCACTGAGTCAAGGATGATTAAGGGACCCCCCCCCATACCCATTTATACAGTCTGGTGAGTGAGAACCACCAGACTTCAAGAAGATCTAAGTGCCTGAATGTTCTGTAATATATTATATGTCTTACTTTTGAAATATAATTACTTGTTAGGTACATTTTTTACTGATACCCAGAAGAATAATGTCTGTGTCCTGGCATTATTAGGTGTGTGCACAACTAAAAATCTGTGATATTTTTTAAAACACACACACGCGCATAAGCAATAGCAGTACTCGTTTTGTACTTATTTCAGCAAATAGAAATACATTGTGCAACACTGGTACTGCCAAACCAGATCAGTAACTGCTGTCTAGCAACTGTCAGACAGCAGCAGGGGTAAGTCGCTTATTTACCTCATTGGGCAGTAATGCATGCCTGTCACTGTCCCTTTACCTCATTGGGCAGTAATGCATGCCTGTCACTGTCCCTTTACCTCATTGGGCAGTAATGCATACCTGTCACTGTCCCTGATTTCACAGCCCTTCCCTGATTTTGTTCATACATTTGCTTTCTCCTTCATAAAAATTTAGATTTGCTGGTAAATCATTCAAGATTACAAACAGTCAAGCAATCCAGACATCTGAGTTTTACACTTATTGTCCAAAAATATGTGTTGCTGCAAAAGGTGTTATTTGATTAACTTTTAAGCGAATTAGAGTATTATTTCAAATGTAGCCCTGATTCTAAGCCATTATTTTATTATTTTTGAGATTGCATTGAATTCTTAAGCAAAGAACTTGAGAGTTATAGTATCTGGTGTCCTGCTTTTATTCATAAAACTCCCTGAAAGAGAAAACCATCCCTGATGATCAGAAGTATCAGCTCTTCTTAAAACCAAAATTTGCGTGGAGATAAGTCACTCTGGCCTGCTGATCTCTTTAGTGCTTACCTTGCTCATGTTTATTATCAACTTCATGGTAACATTGTCATATAACAGCCCTATTCAGGTTAAAGAGAATAATTAGGAAATTAATACATTTCTTCTTCCTCAAGTTCCCCAGCCAGCAGCATATTTTTTGGGGCCCCCACACAGTAAAGGATGATTAAGGGGGGGCCGCTGCAGCCACGGGTATAGCAGGGACTAAAGCTGGATATGAAGTTAGTTTTTGTGTAGAACATGTCCAATAGCAGGATTTAACCACAAATATCTTTGAATTTTAAAGGAGATATAAATAGGAGTTATTATCCATGTCATGTGGTTTATTAAGTATTTAAGAATGTTGTAGCAGTTTGTGTTGGTTTGACAGACATGTTACAAAATACCAGGATAAGACAATTTGCTGTTGTTGGGGCCCCCCTGGGAACAGGGACCTCCAGCGACTGCAGGGTTCACTGGTGCCTAAGACCGGCTATGTTGGTTATTATATGTATTACTGGATTCTAACATGTTCTTGTTTCACAGCTTTCATGCGTTTGCAAGTCGCTGTAAAAAAAAAAACTATTAGGATCATAACAAGTTATTTAGCTAATGGCCAAAGAACCTTTTTAAGCCTAGTCATTCATGCCCCAATCCTTATAATTATCAGTGTCGTAGGACTAAAATGACTTTGGTATATACCTGTGCCTTAAGGCATCTACAAGCTGCACCTGTCCATAAAGTCCACAGGTGACAAGCCATGAGTGTCTTTGCAGTTTCCCTTCTATTGGTCCAAATTGCATTTGAATGGAATTAGGGAAGAGCTATGTTTGGCATGAATGGGAAGAATGTTCCACAGAAAGGGTAGTCTTTGAGTGGCATATATGTTCCTCCAACATGTTTTGCTTATGTCACAGATGAGGTTTAGATCCTTAGGTCAGATAATTCCAATGCTGTTTGATGAATGTATAGGATTAATCAGGACTGGATGGGAGAATGCCTTGTAGGGTAGGCATAGATCACCTCAGTAGCCTGTAAGAGACTTGGGACAGGGCTTTGATGTGGTCCACATAGGACATGTTATTTACACCCTGTATTCTTTTAGTGAGTAACTTGTGTGGCCGGTCTAGCTGTTGGTAGATGGAAAAGGATGCATTGTACTCAATTATAGGTCTAATGAGAGGTGAGTATAGTGAGGCTATGATCTTGTTAGATCTGGATGCCTTGCCCTTACTTATAAGTTGCACAATGTAGAAGAGCTTTCTCACCACCATGGCACATAGGTTCATAGATTAGTAGCATGGTTCGGTTCTCGGCTGGACCGAACTTCTAGTGAACTGTAAAGACATGCAGGTAGGTGTGTGAGTTTGTGTGTGTGCCTTCTGTGAAGGTTGGGTGCTGGGGGTTCTGTTCCAATGACATGGCAATTGTGGATGTTTTTGTATTTGTTTGTGTAGAGAACAATGCTCTTGAGGCCATTCACAGTCGCTACAACTTCCATTGCTCTTCTTTGGCAAGTCTGCTGATGTCATTCACATTGAAATACACCTTTGGGGAAAGAGTAGCCCAGTAATCTCTGTGGCGCATGCTATAACTGCGCAATGCTGTAGTGTGATGTACTAGTTAGGTAGGAGTTCCAATCCCAGACATGGCAACTGTGAGATGTGGTGTGTGTGTGTGTGTGTGTGTGTGTGTGTGTGTGTGTGTGTGTGTGTGTGTGTGTGTGTGTGTGTGTGTGTGTGTGTGTGTGTGTGTGTGCGTGATTCGTATCCTCTGTGGAGGTGGCTGTGAGTGTGTAACAACTGTACTCATTGTGGATGGGGTTTTGTTTTGAGTTGAAATTCCTTTCTTGGAAAACAGCCTTCCTTCTAGCCATCACTTTAGCAAGAAGAGTGTCTGAATTACAGGCCCTCATGGCAGTGGAACCCTTCATTATCTTCCATGCAGACAGGATTTCCAGGAGTACGCCTCCTTTATGCTCAAGGTGGTGTCTTCTGTGGCCCTAAATCAGTCCATTCATTTGCCTACTTTTTTCCTGATCCACAAAACAAAGGGGAACGGATACTGCACTCTCTGGATGTGCACAGGCAACTTAGATTCAATTTGGATAGGGCTAAATCTATCAAAAAATCTGAGCAGCTACTAATTAGCTTTGCTGCAGGGGCCAATGGAAGGCCATTTCAAAGCAAACTTTCCCAATTTCCCAAACAATGCCCATTGCATTCATTTCTGCTACAAGCATCATGGAAAACCTACCCCACAGGGGATAAGATCACATTCCACCAGGGCTGCATCTACCTCTGCATAATTTCTCAGCGGGGTCCCTACCAGGGACGTCCTAGAAGCTGCCACCTGGAGCTCTGTACATACCTTTACCAAGCATTACCACTTGCCTATCTTTCTAAATCCAGAGCTGGATTTGCCACTGCAGTCTTGCAGGGATTAATAGGTGGCCCTAATGCTCTTTAACTTCCTCCTCCCTTTTTAGCTTTGGGAATCAACCCATATGTGATGACTGCAACAGTGAAACATGAAGAACGTAGTACAGTTGTGTACACTTACCATAAATGTAGATGTTCAAGTGTATTTACTGTTGCAGTCCTGGTTACCCTTCCTCAGGCACCCTGACTTCTCTTGGCTCTACCTCTCCTTCTGGTTGGTATACCTATTTTTTCTTGTGTATTTGCTTTTTGATGGGGGTTTACCATACCATTTAATTGCTTCCTATTGTGGGGGCACCTGACATCTGAGGTAAGAAAAACTGATGTAATGGCATCGGCTGCATGTTTTATATCCCTGACGACCTGACGTCAAGGAAGAAGCGACAGCATCCTATGCAGAAATCCGAAGACTCTGGTATTCAGGCCGGCTGAGGGCTACCTGCAGGCAGATAACCCAAATGTGATGACTGCAACAGTAAATACATTCAAACATCTATTACGGTAAGTGTAGACAACTGTACTTTCTGGGTCTTATTCTATCTGATGTTACATGCTGTTCCATTGTATGGTACCCTATCGGCTCACATGTTTGTAGGGCCAAACACAAATGTGTCCAATACTACAGACAGGCATTGAACCACACTGTGTCATGACACAGTTTATGTAGGGTAGTGTGTGAGTGGCACATAGGATGGTGTTTATCAGACAGCCCATATAGTGTCATATTAATTTTGCGTACCATCTGTGGCTGTGTTCACATTGGTTGTGGGTATGTACGTTATCACAGGTGTCTGTTACTCTGTGCCAGACATGCCTGTAGAGCCTGCTATATTTCATGTACATGTGTATTCCCCCATACAAAATGTAGGCCAGTGTTTTGACAGTCTGCCTGTAGTTTGCACAGTGCTTTGTTAGATGCCTAGCAGCTTAGTGTAATTACCCAGTGTAATGTTATGTCCAGATATTTGCAAGACGTACTGCTGCCAGGCCACAATAACAGTTGTGTATTTCTGACAAAGCAGTGGGATTCTGTACAGATACATGTCACTAACTACTGGGTAGTATCTGGCCATGTGACCTCTGCAACACTAGTTATGTGTCAGGACAGATAGGCATGTGTGAATACATAAATTGCGTGGGCATATGTAGTCCAGTATTTACATGATATACCCATGTACATGGCTGTTAACATCCACATTGTCAGGCTAGGTCCACATGTCTCGCACAAAAGGGATATGTGTATACCTCTGGACTGAGCAGAGAGTGCCAGACTGTCCACATATATTGGTCATATCATTTTCGTGTGTCTGTATGGACACCAGCATCAGATTGCATGGGATGAGGAACCCTGACCCACCTCGCCACCTGTGAGGCGGTAAAAACAAGAAACGCACTTGCCCAAGACCTGCATGGCATTACATAAGCAGTACATATACACACACACACACACACACACACACACACACACACACACACACACACACACACACACACACACACACACACACACACACACACACACACACCCTGTAATTCCACCGTTATAATACCTACTCCTGTCCCTGAGTTTACAGAGATTCCCCATTGTTATTCAACAATTGAAATTCCCCATCTCTGCATCATACACTTGCAACATATCCTCATTAATACCAGTTATTAACATATCATTTTCTAAATACCTAGACCAGTGGATCACAATACAAGACCTGTTACTCCATTACTACTCCTTTTGATTAGATTGGAATAGGAAATAATTTTGTCCCAAATCTCAGGACATTTGCCAGTTTTTCAAATTTTTGCAGGACACAACTGCCCAAAGAGGGACTGTCCTCGAAAGTGGGACAGGTGGTAACCCTGGTAGGCAGCCCATTCATCGGACTCCTATCACCGGCCACCCGGTAAACACATGCAGTCGCATTTGTGGTGGTGCTAACCATCGAACATTGACGCTGCAGAACTGTCACTTGCTTATGACTTCAGATTGCTTGCAGACATTTCGACCGACAACTGCCAATCATTTCAGCTACGCCCACCGCCCTGCCCAAAGCTGCGCGAAACCGCCCGCGAGGTACTTCACTGGGAGATTACCCAAGTTAGTAAGAGAACAACTGGGTTTTGAACATGGATTTCCTAAAGACTAGGTACCTGCTCATGCAGACCATTTTATCGAGCTAATTTCCTTTTTGTGTTTGAAATAATTTATCCCATTTGGTTACAGATTGCCCTTACATGTCCCATGGTTGGTAATTGCATATTACCCCTAATGAGAATGACTGGGATCATGCCATAGGTAATTTGAATTGGGCCATGCCTAGGATAAAGCATCTAGGAGCTGCATCTGTCCATCAGTACTGCATGAGGCAGTGTGTATGCACATTTGTGTGTGTGTGTGTGTGTATATATATATATATATGTATATATATATATATATGTATACACACACACACACACACACACACACACACACACACACATATATATATATATATATATATATGTGTGTGTGTGTGTATACACACATATGTGTACATATATACGTATATATATATATATTGCAAATATGCATGTGTGTGTGTACATGTGTATATTATATGTATAAACATGCATGTAGGTGGTTAAAAATGGTCTTCGTAGATCCAGCTGGGTATCCACCAGATAACATAAAGGTTTACACCTAGCATCTTGAGTTTGTCATCCAATGCTTGAGTGGGGTATTGTGTCAAATGCCTTGGCCAGGTCAAGGTAGGCAGTGTGAAACATTTTGCCCTCATCCATTGTTTTAGTGACCTTCTCAAGAAGTCCACCAGGTTGAGTAAGCAAAGAGATGCACTCAGATGAAACCCACCTGCATTAGGTCTTGTGTCTGGAGGTTTCCTGTGTCATTATTGATCATTTCCATGGATTTGCATACCAGACTAGTGGGAGATTATGGGGCTGTAGTTTCGGGGTCTGTAGATGGCCCACCTTTGGACAGAGGGATGACTATTGCTCAGCATTCATTAGGCATGAAGCCTGTTTGGTGGCTACATTTTAAATAACAATCCAGAAGGCCTGATACCTCATGTTTCATGGCTGGGCCCATCAATACATTGTTCTTGGCCTTACAGCGGACATTGAAGACCTGTTCCTAGTGATAGCATGGCGGTTATATTTGATATTTTTAGAAGGAGATTGAGAAGAGAGAGGGCCAAAATTAGATCTGAATTTGTCTGCTAATAGTTTTTTATATCTTCTGGCTCAGTATATGTGGCTGCATTAACAATTAGCTCTGCAAACATTTGTGTATTGCCTTTTGGTTACCGATAAAGCTATAGTATGTCTTGTGCTTGTCCTTGGCCTGGGAGGCCAAATTTACCTAAAATTTGGCTTTGATAGACATTATTTTTACACTGAGTAGTTTAAGTTGACAGTGCTTTTATCCAGCTGGGTGGTACACTTCTTAATTTTTGCCATGATTTTCTTCTTCCTTCTGTTATAGAGCATCCCGATGTCGTGATTCCACCACAGTGGCTTTTATTTTTACATTACTTCTGTACTTATACTTGGTGGGTACAGCTTCCTCTATGCAGCTATTAGCATACCTGTATAATGTTTCTGTGAACAGTTGTCTAGAGGCAGCAGAGTTATCAGGGTTTGTGGGGGCTTGAAATGTTGTCACATTATTAGGTAACAGCATGTATGGGCATGTGAGCCTTAGAATAGTGCCTGAACATTCTAGGATTAGCTGGGTTCCGGTTATATTTTTACTTCAAAGGAGAGACCATCTTGTGGTTTGACCATTCCACAGAAGACATTACACTAAGAGATTTGCAGCATTCTCCCATATTAGTGAGGACAAGATCCGATGTGTTTGTGCCCCTGGTCGGCATAATCATAGAATCATAGGAGATCATAAGCTATTACTAGACTATTGCCCCGGAGGTCATTTTTGACCTAGCCGTTTAAACCCAATGTAATACCGTAGAGGTACTAGTCATTACCCAAGATTGCATTTAGTTTGTAGGTTCATAGGTAAGTACTATGCTATTAGCTCTAGGGCCTATATAAGCCTAGCCAAAAAAGGTACCCTGGCTTTCACTACCCAAGAAAATTATTTTCCTGCCCCTGTCAGTAGAGCCCCAGAGGTGATCCCCAGGGTTAATTTCATATTTTCCCATCCAATCATCAAGATTTTTCTTGAAGACTGCTAATGAGGAGCTTTGTTTGATATATATATATATATATATATATATATATATATATTGCTCGACAGTGGCACAGGAAAATAACTATCTTGGGTGGCGTAAGCCAGGGAACCTTGTGGTTAGGCTTACGTAGGCCCTAGGGCCAATAGCCTAGTACCTGCCTATGCACCTATAGGTAGTTTGTTCCAGAGTATGGGAAGTCTCTGGGACAGGAATCTATCCCTCCAGCATGTTCTGTTTATTGTGGTAACAAGGTTTAAGTCCCTGGAGCTTGTAACTCAGAAGGATTGGGATTTTTGTAAATGGAGCATGTCCAACAGCTCTGGGTTTGACATAGGTTTGTATGTTAGGTAGAGACTGCCTCTGAATAGGGCGTATATGCGGAGTAAAGCTGGAGTTTTTGAGAGCGGTCCATGTAGGGCATCTGTTTGAGGCCGGTAATCCTCTTTGTGAGGTATTTCTGTGGCCTTTCCAGTTGTTGTAGATGTCTTATGAGATACATACCAAAAGGCATTGTACACTGTAATGGGGTCTAATGAGTGATGAGTAGAGGGGAAAAATAACCTCTTTTTTTCCTGGACAAGAAACCTTTTCTAAATTTATAATTGCGAAATTTAAAATACAACCGCATTTATATCCCGTTGTTACACATTTTAGGCTTTGTTCAGATTTCTTGCACTAAGAGTTTAAATTATAACTTGTGGTCTGATTTGAGGATAGAGGACCTTAAAGTTGGTGGGGTGCAAACTGACCCATATTGATAATGACCAAATATCATTGCTCATTTCACTGTCTGGTTGCATTGACATTTTTTATTGTCATTAATGTGTATTTATTGATATGCCACCATACCATTTTTTCCAGTGACATATTATCTCATAATTACATAATTATTACTATCCGGATGCAAAAGGCCACCCATGCCTACCTGAACAAGTACAATTTTCCTCTTCTACCTTGCACATTTTACTGATTACACTAATGGTTTGGTACTTCCCAAAGGAAGCGGCAGACCCTCCATTTGAATAGGAACCACTTTGGATCATTGTCACAGCTGGTAAACAAACCCTAGGTAGGAATATTGTACAGCACTAGTAAAACTTACTGGGATGTTATTTGGGCCCTTGAGCTACTGTTCTTCATTGTGCCCATCTAGTTCTTCATGAGGATATGATATAATGGTGGTTGCTCTCAAAGCCTAGTATAGTATTGAGGTTTCAAAGCTATAGCTGATTGTCTTTTGTATATACGTATGTCATCTGATTTGGAATTTAGTGCACCACTGATTCCTATAACACTGCAGTGATAGGAGTTCTTGGTTGACTGAAAATATACCACCTGCATTAGTATATACTTCACAATTTAAATTATAATGTCACTATATTTATAGATGGGTATGTATATGGTTTTAATGGCTACTCCCTGTCTACTGCCCCCAATGCAGTATGCACAATGTCTATGAATCTTGCCACAGGCACCAATTTAATTTTTGCCTTATTTCAGTTGCACTCAAGAAGCTTAATCTGTTCCCAGCAACTGTCAATTTCAGTTTTGTGACCATAAGCTTGTCATGTCAGGAGCTTGAACACCATGACTGCCTAAAATATTGTTGAGCTCTGAGGGGTAATCTAGTTAAAAGAATAATGCAATATCTCTATGCAGGGAAGAATATTAGACTAGCCAAACCACGTTAAGGAAATGCCCATGCACTCAAAGTAAATAGTATGACATTGCATAAATGTAATGTAGATGCACTCCATACAGCTACCTAGAATGTAATCACACAAGCATGTCTTAGCCCAGGTAAGGCTTACCTTATTTAAAGAAGCTCGTTGCTAATCAGACTACTACCTTTTCCTACAATCCACTATAACTGATTTTGGTTATGTGGGCGGTGTTAGCATTTTGGGGCCCTCAGCAAATGTTCCAGTAAAAGTATCATCCTGTGAATGCCACACCTCCTAAGAAACCTTTTAGTTTATGCTGCAAACTTTTAGGAGTAGCACGCTTTAGACAGACCTGTAGCTACAACCTCTTAAATTACAACAGGCCTATATACCACAGTTTGTTGACCTCTCTAACAAAGGACACTTACAGTTACTGTAATTTAGTTGTAACACTGATATATTACAACAACTGTATGTAAAGGTCTGGACTTAAATGAAGTGATGACTAGGCCTACTGTTTCAACACCCCTTCAACCCACGTCCTCTCCTCTGACCCCCATTTTGGCCTCCCATACCATGCACATTACTTTTTTCTTCCTTTTCTCACATGTTGCCTTACTCTCAGCTTTTTCAGGAAGCCATAACTTTCTACATGCTTTGAAGTGCATTTTCTTTTTTCTTTTTACACAACCTTTTCATCCAATAATGGCTTGAACAGAAATTATGATTAAGGAAAGAAATTCACAGTTGCTGTTCAGCTTTAGTTTTCCTTGTATCCTTTCAGCACACCTTTGCTCACCAAGACAGCTCAGTAATATCCATTTAGGAAATAACTCAATTAAGCTGGTGCCCACAAAGCTGTAGTGGTTATATATGTGCCCTGGGATGCGTTTTAGAGCATTTTCTCAGCATTTTACTCCAATGGTGGCCTAAACAAAAATCATGAAAAAGAAAAGAATTTCAGTCTTATTTCTTTCTTTCAAGGAAGACAGAAGTTGTGGCCAAGGATTAATGTTCAAAGCTGACAAATTAGTACCTCACAATAAACTAACAAGCTAGTTGTGGGAATACACAGGTCTTATCTGGGAATAGTGCCTACCTCCCTAACCCCCCCACCACAAAAGACAGTCACTGCCTATGCATCCCTCTGATGTTAGATGGGATGAAAGCAGAGGTTCTAAATTGCCTTAGCCACATATTTCAAGTGACTGCTGATATAAGTTGCTCCTAGACAGTACACCACCCATACAAAAGCTATAGTAACCCTCTTTTTACACTTCTGAGGTCTGTGAGGAAAGTAAATTAACAATGACCACACTGTCCTCAGCTCAAACATAAGCTATACTGACTTCATGTGCACACCTCTAAGGTTTGACTGTGATGAAAATTAAAGTTGTAATAACCACACAATCCCCAGCCCCCCCCCCCCATAACTTACACCAGCTTTCTGTACACACTCATTTGAGCATGGCTGGTTTTAGAACAGGTGTGGTTGAAACCAGAGGCTATTGTCAGCTTTATCCTAGAAGGGTCATACCTCAGCACTCTTCAGGTTAAACAGCTCAATCCGAAAATTGATACATTCTTTGTCCTCTTTTTTTCTTCAACCAGCAATAGCTTTTGTGGGAGTCCCCACGGAGTCAAGGATGATTAAGGGACCCCCCCCCATACCCATTTATACAGTCTGGTGAGTGAGAACCACCAGACTCCAAGAAGATCTAAGTGCCTGAATGTTCTGTGATATATTATATGTCTTACTTTTGAAATATAATTACTTGTTAGGTACATTTTTTACTGATACCCAGAAGAATAATGTCTGTGTCCTGGCATTATTAGGTGTGTGCACAACTAAAAATCTGTGATATTTTTTAAAACACACGCACGCCAAGATAAGCCATAGCAGTACTCGTTTTGTACTTATTTCAGCAAATAGCAATACATTGTGCAACACTGGTACTGCCAAACCAGATCAGTAACTGCTGTCTAGCAACTGTCAAACAGCAGCAGGGGTAAATTGTTTATTTACCTCATTGGGCAGTAATGCATGCCTGTCACTGTCCCTTTACCTCATTGGGCAGTAATGCATGCCTGACACTGTCCCTTTACCTCATTGGGCAGTAATGCATACCTGTCACTGTCCCTGATTTCACAGCCCTTCCCTGATTTTGTTCATACATTTGCTTTCTCCCTCATAAAAATTTAGATTTGCTGGTAAATCATTCAAGATTACAAACAGTCAAGCAATCCAGACATCTGAGTTTTACACTTATTGTCCAAAAATATGTGTTGCTGCAAAAGGTGTTATTCGATTAACTTTTTAAGCAAATTAGAATATTATTTCAAATGTAGTCCTGATTCTAAGCCATTATTTTATTATTTTTGAGATTGCATTGAATTCTTAAGCAAAGAACTTGAGAGTTATAGTATCTGGTGTCCTGCTTTTATTCATAAAACTCCCTGAAAGAGAAAACCATCCCTGATGATCAGAAGTATCAGCTCTTCTTAAAACCAAAATTTGCGTGGAGATAAGTCACTCTGGCCTGCTGATCTCTTTAGTGCTTACCTTGCTCATGTTTATTATCAACTTCATGGTAACATTGTCATATAACAGCCCTATTCAGGTTAAAGAGAATAATTAGGAAATTAATACATTTCTTCTTCCTCAAGTTCCCCAGCCAGCAGCATATTTTGTGGGGCCCCCACACAGTAAAGGATGGTTAAGGGGCTGCAGCCAAGGTATAGCAGGGACTAAAGCTGGATATGAAGTTAGTTTTTGTGTAGAACATGTCCAATAGCAGGATTTAACCACAAATATCTTTGAATTTTAAAGGAGATATAAATAGGAGTTATTATCCATGTCATGTGGTTTATTAAGTATTTAAGAATGTTGTAGCAGTTTGTGTTGGTTTGACAGACATGTTACAAAATACCAGGATAAGACAATTTGCTTGTTGTTGGGGCCCCCTGGGAACAGGGACCTCCAGCGACTGCAGGGTTCACTGGTGCCTAAGACCGCTATGTTGGTTATTATATGTATTACTGATTCTAACATGTTCTTGTTTCACAGCTTTCATGCGTTTGCAAGTCTCTGTAAAAAAAAAAACTATTAGGATCATAACAAGTTATTTAGCTAATGGCCAAAGAACCTTTTTAAGCCTAGTCATTCATGCCCCAATCCTTATAATTATCAGTGTCGTAGGACTAAAATGACTTTGGTATATACCTGTGCCTTAAGGCATCTACAAGCTGCACCTGTCCATAAAGTCCACAGGTGACAAGCCATGAGTGTCTTTGCAGTTTCCCTTCTATTGGTCCAAATTGCATTTGAATGGAATTAGGGAAGAGCTATGTTTGGCATGAATGGGAAGAATGTTCCACAGAAAGGGTAGTCTTTGAGTGGCATATATGTTCCTCCAACATGTTTTGCTTATGTCACAGATGAGGTTTAGATCCTTAGGTCAGATAATTCCAATGCTGTTTGATGAATGTATAGGATTAATCAGGACTGGATGGGAGAATGCCTTGTAGGGTAGGCATAGATCACCTCTCAGTAGCCTGTAAGAGACTTGGGACAGGGCTTTGATGTGGTCCACATAGGACATGTTATTTACACCCTGTATTCTTTTAGTGAGTAACTTGTGTGGCCGGTCTAGCTGTTGGTAGATGGAAAAGGATGCATTGTACTCAATTATAGGTCTAATGAGAGGTGAGTATAGTGAGGCTATGATCTTGTTAGATCTGGATGCCTTGCCCTTACTTATAAGTTGCACAATGTAGAAGAGCTTTCTCACCACCATGGCACATAGGTTCATAGATTAGTAGCATGGTTCGGTTCTCGGCTGGACCGAACTTCTAGTGAACTGTAAAGACATGCAGGTAGGTGTGTGAGTTTGTGTGTGTGCCTTCTGTGAAGGTTGGGTGCTGGGGGTTCTGTTCCAATGACATGGCAATTGTGGATGTTTTTGTATTTGTTTGTGTAGAGAACAATGCTCTTGAGGCCATTCACAGTCGCTACAACTTCCATTGCTCTTCTTTGGCAAGTCTGCTGATGTCATTCACATTGAAATACACCTTTGGGGAAAGAGTAGCCCAGTAATCTCTGTGGCGCATGCTATAACTGCGCAATGCTGTAGTGTGATGTACTAGTTAGGTAGGAGTTCCAATCCCAGACATGGCAACTGTGAGATGTGGTGTGTGTGTGTGTGTGTGTGTGTGTGTGTGTGTGTGTGTGTGTGTGTGTGTGTGTGTGTGTGTGTGTGTGTGTGTGTGTGTGTGTGTGCGTGATTCGTATCCTCTGTGGAGGTGGCTGTGAGTGTGTAACAACTGTACTCATTGTGGATGGGGTTTTGTTTTGAGTTGAAATTCCTTTCTTGGAAAACAGCCTTCCTTCTAGCCATCACTTTAGCAAGAAGAGTGTCTGAATTACAGGCCCTCATGGCAGTGGAACCCTTCATTATCTTCCATGCAGACAGGATTTCCCTCAGGAGTAATGCCTCCTTTATGCTCAAGGTGGTGTCTTCTGTGGCCCTAAATCAGTCCATTCATTTGCCTACTTTTTTCCTGATCCACAAAACAAAGGGGAACGGATACTGCACTCTCTGGATGTGCACAGGCAACTTAGATTCAATTTGGATAGGGCTAAATCTATCAAAAAATCTGAGCAGCTACTAATTAGCTTTGCTGCAGGGGCCAATGGGAAGGCCATTTCAAAGCAAACTTTCCCAATTTCCCAAACAATGCCCATTGCATTCATTTCTGCTACAAGCATCATGGAAAACCTACCCCACAGGGGATAAGATCACATTCCACCAGGGCTGCATCTACCTCTGCATAATTTCTCAGCGGGGTCCCTACCAGGGACGTCCTAGAAGCTGCCACCTGGAGCTCTGTACATACCTTTACCAAGCATTACCACTTGCCTATCTTTCTAAATCCAGAGCTGGATTTGCCACTGCAGTCTTGCAGGGATTAATAGGTGGCCCTAATGCTCTTTAACTTCCTCCTCCCTTTTTAGCTTTGGGAATCAACCCATATGTGATGACTGCAACAGTGAAACATGAAGAACGTAGTACAGTTGTGTACACTTACCATAAATGTAGATGTTCAAGTGTATTTACTGTTGCAGTCCTGGTTACCCTTCCTCAGGCACCCTGACTTCTCTTGGCTCTACCTCTCCTTCTGGTTGGTATACCTATTTTTTCTTGTGTATTTGCTTTTTGATGGGGGTTTACCATACCATTTAATTGCTTCCTATTGTGGGGGCACCTGACATCTGAGGTAAGAAAAACTGATGTAATGGCATCGGCTGCATGTTTTATATCCCTGACGACCTGACGTCAAGGAAGAAGCGACAGCATCCTATGCAGAAATCCGAAGACTCTGGTATTCAGGCCGGCTGAGGGCTACCTGCAGGCAGATAACCCAAATGTGATGACTGCAACAGTAAATACATTCAAACATCTATTACGGTAAGTGTAGACAACTGTACTTTCTGGGTCTTATTCTATCTGATGTTACATGCTGTTCCATTGTATGGTACCCTATCGGCTCACATGTTTGTAGGGCCAAACACAAATGTGTCCAATACTACAGACAGGCATTGAACCACACTGTGTCATGACACAGTTTATGTAGGGTAGTGTGTGAGTGGCACATAGGATGGTGTTTATCAGACAGCCCATATAGTGTCATATTAATTTTGCGTACCATCTGTGGCTGTGTTCACATTGGTTGTGGGTATGTACGTTATCACAGGTGTCTGTTACTCTGTGCTGTGACATGCCTGTAGAGCCTGCTATATTTCATGTACATGTGTATTCCCCCATACAAAATGTAGGCCAGTGTTTTGACAGTCTGCCTGTAGTTTGCACAGTGCTTTGTTAGATGCCTAGCAGCTTAGTGTAATTACCCAGTGTAATGTTATGTCCAGATATTTGCAAGACGTACTGCTGCCAGGCCACAATAACAGTTGTGTATTTCTGACAAAGCAGTGGGATTCTGTACAGATACATGTCACTAACTACTGGGTAGTATCTGGCCATGTGACCTCTGCAACACTAGTTATGTGTCAGGACAGATAGGCATGTGTGAATACATAAATTGCGTGGGCATATGTAGTCCAGTATTTACATGATATACCCATGTACATGGCTGTTAACATCCACATTGTCAGGCTAGGTCCACATGTCTCGCACAAAAGGGATATGTGTATACCTCTGGACTGAGCAGAGAGTGCCAGACTGTCCACATATATTGGTCATATCATTTTCGTGTGTCTGTATGGACACCAGCATCAGATTGCATGGATGAGGAACCCTGACCCACCTCGCCACCTGTGAGGCGAAAACAAGAAACGCACTTTTAAGACCTGCATGGCATTACATAACAGTACATATACACACACACACACACACACACACACACACACACACACACACACACACACACACACACACACACACACACACACACACACACACACCCTGTAATTCCACCATAATACCTACCTGTCCCTGAGTTTACAGAGATTCCCATTGTTATTCACGTAAATTCCCCATCCTGCATCACACTTGGTAACATATCCTCATTAATACCAGTTATTAACATATCATTTTTCTAAATACCTAGACCAGTGATCACAATACAAGACCTGTTACTCCATTACCTCCTTGATTAGATTGGAATAGGTTTTACAAGGCCTCACTGCTATCATCCAGTGTTCACCCTGGTTATGCAGGACATCATGAGCATGGCCCCCATATGTTAGGGGCTACTGCATTCACTCCATAATGTCATGCACTGCAGTGTCATATGTAGCTATTGCTCAGTAGATGCAAGATCTGTTGCTCAATCAACTTATTATGTGGACAACAGTAATATATGGATACACTCCCTGGTGCTGTCTAGCAGTTCCCCGATGTATCTGTAGTACTGCATATGTGGGTAGTCATTCACCTTTCTGCTTATTGCAGTTTTAACAGTAAATCTGGTGTCTGGTTTCACTCCCAATGCATGTTCCATGCTACAGACCTTATTATGCTATCAGCTGTCGTGTGATTACATATCAGGCAACAGGCAAGTATTTCTGGTGTCTCATGTCTCAGTCCATGTCCATGTACTGCATGATTCCAAAGGGAAGTACTGACGTATGAACAACCCCACAATCACACATGTGCACACATGGACACAAACACACACACACACACACACACACACACACACACACACACACACACACACACACACACACACATACATGCACACACATGCTACATGCATCAACCCCCCTCCACTCCACCAGATTGCACTTACAGACAAAATAACCCCTCACACACACACACACACACACACACACACACACACACACACACACACACACACACACACACACACACACACACACACACACACACACCTACAGGTGAGGTTGCACAAAGATAGTACACACAGACATCCCCCATTACCCATCTGTCAACATGGATAGCATATGGTACTCAACAGCATGCAGTGTAGCTACAATCAATCCATGCTAGCAACAGTATACATGTGTGTGATGCATGGGCTGTGTTAGTAGGTGATGCCTCTTCCCCTGGAAAACACTGCACCCATGTACACATTATTGCTGTGCACCTGTTCTGTACCCTGACATGTACTGTGCACCATACCTCACAGGTGTACACACCATTGATGAATGTGTATTAATGTGTCAGTCATGTCTGCTCTAAAGCTCCCAGCCCCTATGTGTTTGTCCGACACATACCTGGGATGATATGTGGACATAAGTCCTTTGTGAATGCCTGATGTCTGATTTACAGATCTCAACATCAGCAGTGCATGTATGACCAATACAGTACTATTACACTGACAACTGTCAAACCTTAACGTGGCTATGGGGAGTGTACACACCCTTATTGATGTGACGCACTCTTCCTTGATATGGCATTGGACCACATCATTGCATATGTTAACATTACATGAGCCTGGAATGTGACATATGTCCTGTACATTCAAATGCAATGTTTAACAAATGTGTTAGGTGTGCTGATGGTGACCGTGATGTATACACTATGTGGGTGGATATGTGTGCACGCCGTTATCGTGACGGTTTGTTGCACCGACTGTTATGTGTACTACAGCAGTTACTATTCCTGGCAAGGGTATACTAGCATGGGCCATCTGCATTTGCCAGTATGTGGTCAGTCTGCCCTACATATGTCCCCCAACCCTGCATGATTGCAAGGTCAACTCATGTGCACATCCCTTGGAGTTCACATATTGCCATCACTATTGCTGTGGAGTCAGGGTCACGTCTGCCACAGTTCCTGAACCTGGCTGTGTGCAGATACAGTCATTCATAACATCCTTAGGATCCCTGCTGCAGTGCACTGATGTGTCATGATGACACCCCCCTCCCTGCCTTCAGCCTTTTTGCCGATGCTTGACAACTATGGCCTACACATGTGTGTCAGTTTGCAGTGTCCCAAACACTGAACACCATGTGTAACAGCCTAGTCCCAGCTAATGAGTGGCAAACATACAGATGTACACTGGCACCGGCACAGTACAGATGGGGATGGTGTGCCTGAGGTGGGGTAAGGCATTGGTTGTGCAGCACATGTATCTTACATGATACTGTCTGTAGCTTTCCAATGTGGTCATGGTACACCAGTAGACATTGCAATGTCTGACTTTTGGGATTCTCTTCTGTTATGCATACACTATCTATAGAGTCCTGGCTGATGTTTCCTGTGGTACAGCTGTCAGGTCTGATTACCCTAACCCATAGGCCACATGCTTGCAGAGTCCAGACAATTGCTGACATGGGACATGCACAGCCAGTACTTGCTAGGCATTCCTGCAACCCTCCCTCAGTGTTGTGGCATGTTACTGAGCAGCCCGCATGACCAGTTTGCTACATGTGACATCATTTGTCTTGGATGGCCATCTGTTTATTTCCTACATCATTCCTGTCCCATACATCCTTGCCACATAAATGACTGTCTGCATAGTTTACCATGGCGTATGCAATGATGAAGTGTGGCTACATGTCCAGCTCATACGTGCTACCTACTGGGTATGGGACCCATGCCATATCATGTAAGATGTGTGCACGCCACTCCTGCCTCTGTTGCAGGTAAGTGAGCACATTTGATGGCTAAATGTCTTGGACAGCAGACCAATACATGGTATGCCATTGAGGATGTATACTTACTGAAAGGTGCATATCCATGACAAATGCATGCAGTCAGTATCTCAACAGCTGCTTCCACTATATTTTATCTGGAGTGTGTGCACACATAGGCTTCCAGTCTTTGTGAAGGTATGTATTCCCCATATTTGCTGCCCTAACATATGATTCCATATTACACACTCATTGCTCATGTTGGGAGCACATTGCAGGTTTTAAGGCTTGTGGACCGCTGGATTATATGCCGTAGTGTAGATCTGTAAGAGTTGCGATTGTAACACTGGTATATACACTGTTGTAGCACTGTATAAGGGTGATGTTTCACACATGTCTCTACTGTATGCCATTTGTTCCACCATTATGTTCATCCCTGTGGACACATTTTGCAATGACAGGATGTTAGTTATATTGGAGGTGTCTGACATACCCTTAAGATACACCATCATGGTTACCACTGTGATGCACTGCAGTTAACAGCAACAGTATGTGAACACGAATGGCATGCATTATGGGTAGGTGTGTTAGATGTGTGCATGGAATATATCATAGCCATAGCATGACTGATGTATTGGCAAGCCTGAACATAAACCATACTCACCAGCTACAGGCTGCTGCCTTAGTGGTATACCAGAGGGACCTACATAAGGTTGTGAGAGATGTGGTGTCAGTAGCCACAGCTGTGGCATTGGCACACGGTGGGTGCAGCATTACAGTACATCAACAGTACAAGTCCACAATACTACAGCTTATGCACATCTGTTTATTACTACTAAACAGCAACAGACTACATATATATATATATATATATATATATATATATATATATATATATATATATATATATATATATATATATCATCTCACATATGCATGATCTATCTGTACAGATGCAGATGGATACACAACAGTGGTCTACTGATGTGGCCTCCACTATGGTCTCCGCCAGTTGCTGCATATGTGGGCGGGCAGGTGCCACGAGGCTGGCGAGGAGCTCCTTAACACGTGTCGGGGGGTGGATGGCATGACCCCCCCCCGTTGCAAGGTGATCCCCCCCCGGACTGCAGCAGCACGCCGGCCAGCATTGTGAAGCAGGTCATTGTAATGCTCATAACAGTGGTTATGCAGGCCGACATCATTGACCTTGTGGACTAGATCATTCCACAGGGTGGTCCGCTCCTGCTGTCCCTCCAAACAGCACCTGGTATGTGCTGTACCAGGTGGTTGATGATGACTTAATTTTCGTCCGCTGAATACACAGGTAACCTGCCATGTGACATCTTGCCTGAAAGACATAAAAATGGAAACAGGTCTGAGCAACTCATACATCAAGGTTACCATAGTTCTTAATACACATCTCTGTCTCCCCCCCACCATATCTGTGACAACAAACTGTTCACACAACTCAGTAGGTATGGCTACAGCTTACCTACCATTGGGACATTTATCATATTGTACCATGCTTTGTGCTATGTGTTTGTAGCCATGTTCCCTGTGGGGACACTGTCATTGCTGGCCTGTTACAGACAATGTCACCTGAATGCCATTGTAAGGGCCACTATGGTACCATATATGCATGTGGTCTGTTTGCTATATGATTGTTGCACATCTGTCGTTATGTGTTATGGGGATATCCATGCATGATGGACATGATCTGGGATTGTGTGGACTATTACTACCCACATATGTTCTATAACAGTGACACAATAGCAAGTTTAGGGAACAGTTGCCAGCAGAACCACCTCCCCCACCTCATCTGGTCATGTTACCAGGCCACATCACATGTGGGACCCACTCTGGGGCCTCCTCATCTACTAGTGCTGCACTACCTTCAAGTGGAACCACCTCAGGGGATAGTGTTTCCCCACCGGGAGCACACACAGACATGATGCTGTCACCCGAGGTCAGGTCCAGGGTCTGTTGCATAGGGAGCTTCACAGAGACTTGGGGGATGTGCTACATCACCTTGAGACCCTCAATACACAATCACTGGGTCCACATGCTCCTCCTGCTCAGCCTCCAGCTCAGGCACGTTCAGGGCCGTGAAGCTGCTGTTGTGACTGGCAATGGCTGGGGGCCTTATTTCCATTGTTTCCATATGGGGGCTCATGGGGCTTCCACATCACAAACAACACCCATTATGCAGGGTGTTTACCCACCCCATGTGTCATATACCACCCCTGTAGGCTGTCCTCTCTATCTACCAACCCAACCCACCTCCACAAATATAACTACTATCCTTCCCCAAATTCCCATTTGCACCTTCATAGACAAGGGCAATGTGGTCCCAACAAGGTGCTCACATGTCACATAACCGTGCCTGTTGCACCCACTTACTGCTGTATATATATGTGTGTGTGTGTGTATTGATATATGTGATGTTCCCTCACACATAGTATGCAAATGTGTGTGTGTGTGTGTGTTTGTATATTTGTAGACATACACACACACACACACACACACACACACACACACACACACACACACATATATATATATATATATATATATGTACGTGTAGAAATATATTATGCTGTATATATTTGTATATATATATATATATATATATATATATATATATATATATATATATATATATATATATACATATGTCTGTATATGTGTAGACATATGCATTATATATATATATATATATATATATATATATATATGTATATATATATATATATATATGTATATATGTATATATATATATATATATATATATATATATATATATATATATATATATATATATATATATATATGTATATATATATATATATATATATATATATATATATATATATATATATATATATATATAGGGTACATTCAAACATCAGGTCCACAATCTCTAACTCTCCTTCCTGCACAGCTGCACTGTTCTGCCTTGCTACAATCCAGACAGGTGCCACATATGGACACTGCCTAACAGTAGGGGGTATATATAATGACAGATTGCAGGTAAGCCTATTACACAGCTATGGCATTTCAGCATGCTACATTACATGTTAACTTGAGTGTGCTGCAAGTGGTGGGCTCTGGAACCCACGTGTCCTTCATAATGGCATTACTTCTACCACCAGCTATTGGCCACAGTAATATACATGTTTTCCATTACACAACACAAACTATGATGGCTTACATCTTGTCAGTCAGTGCTGCACAGTTGACAGGTATGGCCCACTACCCACAGGGATAGACTCTATTGTCCATAGCAGTTGTTCAGCAGAACATCATTACAACAACACCTGATGGCACATATAAATCATTCCACATAATCTATCCCATTATTATGGACCAAGTAGTACAGTCAGTTACATGCATATATACTTCACATGCCTATTGTGGGAATGATGTCTGTTCTGGATAAGTAAGGCTTGTAAGGTTTTTTTTTTTTTTTTTTTGTTTTCCATTGCCTTGGCCTTCAGCCTGCCTGCTTTCTTTCTTAGTTTGTTTGTCTGTTTCACTCTCTCTCTCTCTCACTCACTCTCTCCAGTAATTGGATTGAACTGTTTTGAATAGATTGCAGCATGGATTGTGTAGATGATGCACATGATCAGGTGATGGCCTCTGCACCAATAAGTATCCTTCACTTGCTACCTGCATGCAGCATGCTGTGTAGTACTTCCAGTTACCACTGTCATGGCAACCCACTACTATAAATCCCTACATTAGGTTTGCGTGGTCCCTTTACCTTTCCTGTACGGTTGACATCCTTCCTGTGTGTGGGCAGCAGTGTTATAGACAGCAGGTAGCAATGCCTCTTACAAGAGAGCTTGCAGACTCAGGGCAGCTACATATTTGTATAAGGTTCCAGAACTACAGATAGAGTGCGAGTAGTTTTGTCATATGCATTGTATAGCACCAGTGTTACAGGGTTTGTGTGTACATACTAGTTTAACATGGAGTGCAGTCTGTCTGCATAGCTCTCAGCTGTGGGCCTATCCACATGATGGTCTGTTATGTTTTGTCTGTCCATCACACAGGTCTTGTGTCAGATATATCACTGGCAGTCTGTGTGTGTTGAGTGCTATCGTACATGGCTACATCCATTTATGTATCTGACTTCATATTCCTGACTAAGGGTATGTTGCAGACTATCCTGTAACAACAGCAACTTGCTCAGTGTATGACAACACTATTTCACATATGGGCCGGTGTTCCGGCCTCTATCGTACACCTACATACCAGGCTTTGTTCATATGACATTCAGTCAGGGGTTGTTATGTAGTGGCCTGTGATTATGTCATGCTGCCATTCCTGCCATCATTGCAGTGCTGTTGTGGCCCCCACACATGTTGTGTGGTTGGGTTCATATATATGTGGGCTTCATCTGATCAAAACATGACTGCCCTTCTGCATTCCAGAGGTCAGTGTATGTAACAGTGTTATATACCCCTGTAAGTCAGTCTATGGGGGGGTATGCACAACAAATAACCTAGGCTGTTACAACATGTGAGGGATATCAGGAGTAAGCTGCCTTAAGGTATCTGCATGTACATTACCACACATTACACCTTGGGGAAATGCAGGCCTACTGCTTAATGCCATACAGACTGTTCGTTTGTCAGTGTGATTGTGATGGTTTCAGTTATGCATTGTTATGTAACAGATGCATTCCATTGTGTCAACATACGTCTTTTCCCCCTAGGGATTGCGTACAGAGTGCTGGACTATACATCTGCATTACTTACTGTTGATGGATTGTTATCCTGCGGCCCAGTCTGTCTTTACTGTTGTACTTCTTGCAGGCCTTCGCCTGGGCAGCAACATATGCTATGCTTTCAGATTACTGTATTAAATGATCTGCTTGAGAGTTGCATTAATCTGTTTGTATGCATTTCAAAGTATAAACAGCTACATGACATGGCATATACAACTGTGACAGTACACAAATAAAACTTCCCTATGTATGCAAACCTGTGTGTGGTGTCATATCCTTTGACTTCTCTGTGGGTATATGTTTCAGGCAACAATTATCTTTTGTATGGGTGACTCATATACTGTCCATTTGATAAGGTGGCAACTGTAGGAATACTGGCTGTTCAGTATGGTGTGCACCCTCTAAATTTGTAGCTTCCTATACATATCTGTGTGTGTGTATGTATAGTTACACACATATATATATATATGCCTATATGTGTGTGTGTGTGTATATGTATCTTTGGAATGTTTATTGCTTCCACATTGTACATTCCCTATGGTCAGAGTTTACTGCATGATATGTTATTGATACCATCCTGACATCATACAGGTGGGATGGATTACTGTTAACATGTTGTGCCCATGTTGTGTCGGATCCTGGGTATGGGACTTGCAACAGTTGGTATTATATTGTATTGCAGGGCAGATGTGTTTTGCTTTGGGGAGTGGTGATATCAATACTTACAAAACGTATTTAGCTTGGGTCCCCTCAGGCCCAGTAACAGTGACTTTGATCATATATATATATTTGTCTTGTTCTCTTTTATATCTATAGTAATATATCTGTATATAATACAGGTATATATATATATATATATATATATATATATATATATATATATATATATATATATATATACACACACACACACACACATATATATGTAGACATAGATATCTATAGGTGTATGCATATGTATATATATATATATATATATATATATATATAGAGACATATATATAGAGACATACATATCTATAGATGTATGCATATGTGTATATGTATATATATATATATATATATATATATATATATATATATATATATATATATATATATATGTGTGTATATATATATATATATATATATATATATATAGGCAGTGATTAAGCCACTTTTAAGCAGTTTGAAGAGGGTTTGCGTGTAGGTAAGCACTGCAAACGTCTGGTTACAGTTTCTTATACTGATGTAGCTTCTCAATTGCTTAACCTGTGTAGGCATTGCTTACCCCCGTGCAAACAGGCTTAAACCCACTTACTGCTGCTTAAAAGTGCTTACTTCTGCTTACCCTCATGCTAATTTCTTTAAAAGAAATGAAAATGGGTTGATAGGATAGTGGTGAAAAAGGGTCGCAAAGAGGGAAAGACAGAAGGTAAAATAGCTAGGGATGTGCTGGACGGGTTTAGGGAAGTTCCATAGCTGCCCATTTCTTCTACAGCAACAGCTGTGCATATACACTGAATTTGGAGACAGCTTTGGACACTCAAACCCCTGAGAGAGGAGTGAGGACAACAATAATATGTTGTGAAGCCAATTAAACCAGATTACATGTATGCAGTGGACATGTGTGCGAAATGGACAGCTATGTGTGGGGCGATTTTTTTTTTTTTGGGAACAGATTGCCCTTTTTCTTTTCCGGTGAGAGTGAGATTTTGGGGAGGGATAGTAGGTATATTTGGGGAGGTAGGTTGGGTAGGATAACAGACAAGAGACAAGACAGCATACAGGGGTAGTATATGACATATGGGGGGTAAACACCTTGATGGGGAGGGGTGTTTGGAAATCGGAAGCCCATGAGCCCCATAGTGGATACAGTGGGACTGAGGACGCCACCCATGGGCAGTCACCACTGCAAGTTCACATCCCCGAAGGTGGCTGTGGTGGGGGCTGAGTAGGAGAGCCAGGCTGAACCTCTAGTTGTGACATGCGGCCCTCAAGCTGGCGTAGCAGATCTCCAAACTCCCGGTGTTGCTACGCTATTCACCACACCATGGACCTGGCGACGGGTGACAGTGTCCTGTCAACACCCACTCCCAGGTGGGGGTGAGCCCCATCCCCTGAGGCGGTTCCACCCAAAGGTGGTGCAGGACCAGTGGACGGGGAGGTCCTGCAGTGGACCCCAGACATGCTGATGCATAGTGCCACGGCCAGCTGAGGTGGGACAGGTGGGTCCGCTGGGACCGGCCTTTCCAAACATGCTATGGTGTTCAAATTTACAACACATGTGGGTAAGTAATAGACAACACATTCCAGGATTAAGTATAACAGCATGCATAGATATTCCCATTAACTTGAAAGACCAGATATGGAACAGTTGCATAGCAAACAGATCACATGCATATATGGAACCGGGCTCTGTACAGATGCTTGTCTACATCTTTCACCGAATCCCAAATTGGTGAGCATACTTGCGTGAAAGTGCTGTTCACCGAAGCAGCAGTTTCACGTAAGTATGTTTGTTGTTCCGGTCGTGCTACGGTGTGGTAAGAGAAAATTCCCTTTTTCCCACTGTAGTGTGACCTCAGGGTGAGAATATTAAAGTGGGGTGGGGGTGGGGGGTGCAGGGGGGCTTGCACCACTGCATTCAAGTAGATTTTGTCTTTTTTTTTTGATGAAAGGGCTTTCATTAGTGTGTTCGGTGGTAATGGATTTGGGCTTTTGATCTTTCGATCAAAAGTGCTAGATCCACGGAACCACAGTGGCCTTTACAACAGCATGCAGGTACATTGATGGCAGCATGCCACCAATGTGGGTGTATTTCATCATGGCACATGCATAGGAACAAATTTAAGTATTTATCAAACAATAGGACATATGTCCCAATGATAGATTTAATGGAGCACATCCAGATTGAGTTGTGTATTTAGTTTATTGCTGCAGATATGGTGGGGGGTAGAAAGATGTCAATTAACAACTAGTATATTCCTGTAGTTCTCCTTACTTTCCTAGTCAGTGCTGTGATCTGTACCTTACAGGTTTTAGTACACTACCCTATGGCCTTACTTTGGATAGTTGTATGGATGTATACAACTATATACATGAAATTAGTTTTACCTACAGTATACACCTCTTACCTGGTGTACCTGTGGAGGTATTGTATGTTAACACTACTGTTTATACACATATTCCCAGATTCCAGGTTGTTATGCACATACCTGTCCATCTCTTATTGCACACACTCTGGGCATGTCTTGACAACATGCAGGTGAACAGGGACATATTTTGACTATTGCCCTCTTAAACCTTTGGTGATTTGTACAATGACAGGTTTGTTTTCATTGACATTTTCCAAATATGTACAGGCCTGACAGTCAGTTATATGACATGAAATGTTGCCTACATGTCGAAGATTAGCACACTGATATGCCAGGGGGACAGGGTAACAGCCGGCAGATATGGGCCAATTTACTGGACATTCTGGACAATTCTGTACATTTGTGGGGTATGATTCTGCATACCACTTACTACCACTTGCAGGATTCGAACCGTGGCTGTCTCTGCTAAAAATAAAACCGTCTCCATCACAGTTGAGTGTGCTATATAGATATTGATGTGTATCTCTTTGATTTCTGTCTATAAGTCTTCTGTGGTTTTACAATCTGAACTTGTAATTACTACACTGTTATACAGGATTTCCTAGACAGTTTTGTTATGTAGCACAGTGTGGGTCACAGTGATGAGTAATACCTTATTATTTAGAGCAACTGCAACACTAACAATGCCATACAATACCAGAGTAAACAGTACCAGTACAGGATATCAATCTTTTATTTCTAGGCACAGTTTTCATATCATACTGACCTGTGGGGGCAATGTTTGTTAGCACTACCTGAATGTTGCCACACTATTACCAGATGCCACATTAGTATTATGCAGATACGTCTCACAGTGTTACTGCACACACTCTGGTCACAGCTTCACAACATTGGGATGGAGATGGGACATACTTGGCTTATTACTCGTATAACATTTTGTAGGGTTGCTAGAGTGACAGATTTGTTCTTATAGATCTGACAATCAGTTGTATTTCTTATTTGCTGCCTAACAAAGTCCAAGAAACAGGTGTAGAATAGCTAGACATACTGGTGAACCAACACGAGATTAAATCCAGTAACAAAAGACATAACATGACCATCGATTTAAAAAGGGTTTATTACATCAAGCTTTCGAGTTGAAACTCTCTTTCTTGAAAAAGAGTTTCAACTTGAAAGCTTGATGTAATAAACCCTGTTTTATTTGCTGCCTAAACGTCTGGGATCATCCCACTGATTTGACAGGGGGGACAGGGAGACAGGCAGCAGATATAGGCCTATGTACTGGACATTCTGGACATATATGTAGAGTTGTGGGATATGATTCTGCATACAGCCCACTACCACTCACAGGATTTGAACCATGGCTGTGTGTGCTAAAAATACAACAGTTCACGTCTCAATTGAGTGTGCTATTTGGAATATGTTGTCTGTCTTTTCACTGTTTTCTGTATAAGTTTCTCTCAGTTGTACTATGTGACCTCGTGTGATTACAACAGTCATATACAGACATTGCTACACATTTTAATTATGTAGCACAGTGTGGGTAACAGTGCTTAATACAACAGTACTATTAAGAGATTGCAACTCTACATTACCATATGATTCCAGAGTAAACACATGCAGTCCAGCAGTTAGACCTTTATTGTCGGGCTATTATGCTTTTATTTACATGCAACCTATATGAGACTGTACCTGCCATATTCTCTGGTGTATGCAGTACATGGCTTAAACAATACAGGTTTATACAGGCAATTAACTTACTACTATGTTTAGATTTATTTCCCATGACAGTACATGCAAGAGTATTACTAACCTCCTTTACATCACAACTGCTGCAATCTACAGGCATGGGCTTCCTGGTTCATAGCCCACTCATCTGCCACTGTGAAAGACATAAGAGGAATATTTAGCCACACCTATCCATAATACACATGAACTGGCAATTATTAAACAGGTAGTGGCCTGATACTTACACACGGCTGGCACATCCCCCGTCCTCCTAGTCTCTTGGATTCACTGACGCAACAGATCACCCTTTCTCCACTTCAGGTCAGCATAGTGATGCCTTACCTGCTAACCAGTTCGGGCTATGCCAGTGGCACTGGTGAGAGCATGAGAGAGATGGTCCCAGGCTTGCTCTTTCTATTGGTAACCCTGGTACTGGCCCTGCAGCAGTCTCTGGTCATGTTATTTCACAAGGAGTCCTGTCATGACTCTGGACTCCTGGATGCCCCAGTGTTGTGCATGAAAGCGCCCACCCTCTCCCATACCAGTCATCCTAGTGCCTACAGGAGGAAGCTGCAACCAGTTATGAGATGTATTCCCACCTATTGGGTTTAAATAGGGCCATTTTGTGGCAGTTCGCTGTGATTGGACAGTTTTGAAAATGAGAAACTATGGGGAAACATGCTTACCTGAGGTTGGCATTGCTTAAAGGGGTATACCAATGGGCAAAATGAGTTAGCAGGCCTACATATTGCTTACACCTAGTAAACTGGGCTGAACAATGCTTAGTGTTGCTTAATTTTTAATTTGCATACTATTTGCTTTTTGGCATTGATTTATTATTCATTACATGTTATATATGTGTTTGGTATCCATGATTCATGTGTATGTACACTATATGGGGTCCTTGTGTTTATTAGGGGATTTCAACACTTTATTACAATGACACCTCACATCTGGGCTTAATGCAGTACTGCAGTTCACATATAGGTTCATAGGTTGGTACTAGGCTATCAGCCCTAGGGCCTATACAAGCCTAGCCATAACAATTCCCTGGCTATTTTATATTATGTAGTAGGTTATACAACATAAAACTGTATATAGATTCCTTTCACATGTTCAGTTTGATTTTCCTATAGTGAGGATCTGTTTGGTGATAGCTCAATCCTATGTGCTGCTGTGATGGCTTAGTGGTTAACTACTGTGACTATAGTGTACAGGGTCCTGTGTTCAAGATCTGCAAAGGCTGTTTATTTTGTTTCTGGCCAGAACAGCAGCTGTTGCATACAGAGTGATTAAGGCACTTTTAAGCAATTGTAAGCAGGTTTGCGCAATGGTAAACATTGCTAACCTCTGGTTAAATATGCTTACAGAGAGTTAGCTTTAATATTGCTTAACCTGTGTGTGCATTGCTTACCCCCGCACAAACGGGCTTAAACCCGCTTACCACTGCTTAAATATGCTTACTCTTGCTTAATAGTGCTTTCTTCTGCTTTCCACCACACTAATTTAGACAGTAATGTAAAATGTTTTTTTGGAAGGTGGTGGATTTGGAAACTCTATGGATTTATCATTCATTACACGTTGTACCATCGATTTGTATCCCTAATTCATGTGTACATATACTTTATGGGGCACTTGCGATTATCTGTGGATTTTATAACATTATGAGAATGACACCTCACATCTGCATTTAATGCAGTACTCCATTTCACAAATATATGTTATTTAGTAGGTTATGCAACAAAAAATATTGTTCATAAAGTGATTTGACATGGAAAATGGAATGTAATGGTGTGGGACTCGAACCGGGAATGACTGCTTACAAGGCAAATGCGTTGCCCACTACACTATTGCAATACTGCTTCATGTGCATATATCTTGATTGTTATCCTAGTGTGTCATTTAAGCTGCAATAAACATAGTTAAGCAATGGGCAAACCCGCGTACATACAGTTAAATGTTATCTGTTTGATTAAAAAAAGAAGCTTGTTTATATTTTATATATTAACTATTGCTCTTATAAACTTGGGGGGGATGTTGGGGCTATGCGAACACCTATGAGTGGTCTCACTCATTCTTATTCCTAAACTGCTGTTCTTGATTGCAGGAGCATGTATATTCTGTGAGCTGTGCTCTCAGACACACCCCCTGCACTCGTACATGCTCCATGTCCATTTAGGAGCTCAGGCAGCATGCATTCATTAATATGCCTGGCGAGCTGCCATCCTGCTCCTAAACGTCCACTTCCGTGCAGGGCTAAGCTAGTCCTGTACAGAAATATAGTGAATCTGGGGGCTAGTCTTCTCAATTCTGATGATACATTATGCAAATAACCTTTTCCATTGTTTTTCCATAAAAAAATAAAGTAAAGTTATGGGTCTTTATGACTCTGCATCTGTCCGGTTCCCCTATCCCTTAAATATGGGTTGAACAAGTGCATGTCTCCAATCTTAAGTTATGGGTCTCTGCGACTCTGGGTTTGTCCTCTTACCCTGTCCTTAAATATGCATTGAGCCAAGGCATGTCTTCAATCTTAAGTTATGGGTGTCTGTGATGCTGGGTTTGTCCTGTTCCCTGTCCCTTCAATATGCATTGAACAAGTGCATGTCTCCAATCTTACGTTATGGGTGTCTGCAACTCTGGGTTTCTCCTATTACTCTCTCCCCTAAACATGGGTTGAACAAGTGCACATCTTCAATCTTACGTTATGAGTCTCTGTGACTCTGGGTTTGTGCTGTTTGACTGTCCCTTAAATATGGGTTGCACATGTGCACGTTTGCAATCTTAAGTTATGGGTATCTGTGACTCTGTGTCTGCCCTGTTCCCCTATCCCTTAAATATGGGTTGCACATGTGCATGTCTCCAATCTTAAGTTATGAGTCTCTGTGAATCTGGGTTTGTGCAGTTTCACTGTCCCATAAATATGGTTTGCACATGTGCACGTTTCCAATCTTAAGTTATGGGTATCTGACTCTGGGTGGTCCTGGTCCCCTATCTCTTAAATATGGGTTGCACACGTGCACATCTCCAATCTTAAGTTATGGGTATCTGTGACTCTGGATCTGTCCTGTTCTCCTATCCCTTAAATGTGGGTTGGGCACGTTTCCTATGTTAAGTTATGGGTATCTGTGACTCTGGATCTGTCCTGGTCCCCTATCCCTTAAATATGGGTTGCACACGTGCACATCTCCAATCTTATGTTATGGGTATCTGTGACTCTGGATCTGTCCTGGTCCCCTATCCCTTAAATATGGGTTGCACACGTGCACGTCTCCATTCTTGTGGAATCTCCTCATACTTTAATGACTTGATGAATAACAAATACAATGATACTGTAATTTCATGCCAAAGTGTTCTCAGGTCATTGTTTCTGATTGTATTTCATCCCTGTACTTTGTGTCTAATGTGCGTATTTATTTTTCAATGTAATTTAATTTCAGCATCAAAGGTAATGGGATATTATTAGCAAAATTTCTCACCACCTTTGTGCAACCAAAACTGTTCTGAATAACATTTTGTAAATGTATTTAATGTATTTATTTGTTGTGTTGGAGAATATATTTTACATTCTACATAATTTGTTAGTTTGTAGGTTTTCAGTCCTGCCACATCATGTGTGTGTGTGTGTGTGAACTCCGTCAAGGCTGTGTGTGAAATGGCCTTGTATGACAAACACAGGTCACCTCTGAGCAGTCTGTATGAGACTGAGTAGAAGGGTTTTAGCCTATCTGTATAGGATAGGTGTTTGAGACCCTGGATTTTCCTGGTCAGGAACCTCTGTTGTTTCTCAAACTGCTGCATGTGCTTGTCAAGGTACATGCCAAAGGGGGCATTGTACTCGATAATGGGTCTGATAAGGGAGGAGTACAGGGATGTTTTGACAAAATTGTTCCTAGATGAAACACCCTTATTTATGAGGTGAGCCATATAGAAAGCCTTCTGTACAACAGAGGCAATGTCATGGTCAAAAGTCAGGTTGCTATCAACCTGTGTGCCTAAGTCCTTCACAACTGATTGCATGCTTAATACATTGTTATCAATGTGATAATTAGTGGGGAAGCCATTTTCCCCAAAGAGGATAATGATACATTTCTTGGTATCCAGTTTGAGGCCGTGTTCTGGCACCAGTCATTAGTTTGGGTAAGGCCCTCTTGGAGGATGTTCACATCACTAGGGGAATTTAAGACAGCACCCAGCTTGCAGTCATCTGCAAACCTGGTCAGCCACAGACCACTGGTTTTGGCTTGCACCTCAGAAAAGTATATCCCAATCAGTAGAGGCCCAAGACTGATCCTTGGGGTACACCGCTCGTTACCAGTCTACTAGAGGTGGCTTCCCCTACTTTGGCTGAGTGGGTTCTATCAGTGAGCCAGTTAGCTACCCATCTGGTAACATACAGGTTGATGACTAGCTGGGAGAGTTTATCTGTTATGCCCAAGTGGGGAATAGTGTCAAAGGCTTTGGTGAGGTCAACGTAGGTGCTGTGCACCATCTTCCCCTCATCCATGTCTTTGGTGACTGTTTCAAAGAAGTTGACCAAGTTTAACAGGCATGATCTCCCTTTGACAAAATAAAACTGTGTGGCGTCAAGCTTTTGGAAGTTGCCAATGTCCTTGATTATAAGGTCCATGATGATGCGTTCCATGGCCTTGCAGATCAGGCTAGTTAGGCTGATGGGCCTATAATTGCCTGGGTCAGTGGAAGCTCCACCTTTGTGTAGAGGGATGACAGTGGCTATCCTCCATTCAGCTGGGATTCAGCTGGGATGAAGCTGGTGCTCAGGCTTTGGTTGAATAGGGTGTCTAATGGAGCTGACAGCTCATGCCTGAGTTCATGCAGGATGCAGCCAGGGATGTTATCAGGTCCCATGGTGACCATACTTTTTGCCTTTGAGAGGGCAGGTGCTGGGGATGTCCTGGTTTACTGATGGGGGACAGGGGGGTGAAGTTTTCACTGAACCTGTCTGCCAGCAGGTTGGCTAGATCTGTGGCGTTTGTGTATTATGCGCAATGTCTTTATCTAAATTTTTTTCCAAAATGTTCTGGATCTCATCTCACATTGTTTGTCTGTCCAGTTTTATTAGTTTGGTCTTTGAAGTTACAGCTATAGTTTGCTCTCACTTCATTTCTTTTTATCTTTATCTGTCATCGTGCTTGAATTCCACTTCTGCATTTTGCCAAACTGTTAGACTTTCCTTCAGAAAATGGTATAATACTTTATTGTATTTTCTGTTTTCTGTTTCTGTCTTGTACCATGGAGGTCAGGTTGTGACTGAAAAGAGTCTGTCAGCCAATCCACTTTCTTGGTTACCAAACTGAAATTAGTAGGTAAACAAACAAGCACAAAGCTGAAAAAGGGTATAAATTAAATTATTTCATACAGAGATTAAGTTTAAGTCAGGGTACCTTAGAGAGTACAGTACAAATCTATTTGTTTTACTTTTTTATTAAAATGCACAATTAAATGTTTGCTTAAAGGTACCATGTAATCTGTGTATATTGTTGCTGCTCTTACAGGACATAAAACACAGTAGGCTGGTGTTCAGAAATTAAAAATTGCACAATGTGTAATGCTAAACTTTGCAGTAAGTGTTAACATGCAGGCATACCTTGCAACCTCTTAGAGCAAGACATCTGGAAAAAAGCCATAAATAATAGAGGAACAAAGGCCCAAAAATAGGAACATTTTTTAAATATTGCTTTTACAAACTTAAATTGATAGAATAACAGGTTTTGCATTAGCATGGTTCTCCTGCATGGTATAAAGTCTGAAACTGAAGTGTCTGTCATTATTTTCTGACTACAGTCCTCAATGTTTTGCCAGAAAAGCACAATTTTGTGAAACAGACCAAAAATAAGAGGCAAACATCTATATAGTTGAGTGGTATGCATGCAGGGCATATCCAGTTCAGAGATATTTGTAGAAGAATCACGAGTGTGAATTTGTGTGGTCATTAACATATACTTTCATAAGTACCATATTTGTGGGTGAATATGAAAATATTTTATTTTGGTATGTGTGACTATGGATGCTAGTATCAACCATGTCTGTTAATCATAAGATGTATACCTATGTGAATAAATTGCCTATGTGCATGCATACACATAGGCATATGCATGCACATTACTCGGGCAAAAAAAGCTTAAAGATTGCAATATATGCATGCATGTACACATACACATATGTATGTATGTGTGTTGAATTAAATATTGAGATACATATGTAAATATGCAGGTACAGAGTCACTAATCATGTTTTACATTTGCCATTACTATTTCAGATGATTTAAGTGGTGATAATGATAATTACCACTGAGTTTGTTCCATGTTTGGTGTTTAGCACAAATTGTTTGATTATTCATTGTACACACACACACACACACACACACACATATATATATATATATATATATATATATATATATATATATATATATATATATATTTATACATACATATATACTCAGAACACATTATTGATTACATTTAGAGGTAGTTACACAAATGAGGGTGTGGATAGCAGAGTAGGACAGTACAGTAATGCGATGCAGGCTAGTCAGCACCCAGATGTACTAAAAGTACTAAAAGAGCTTCATACCGGCTCAAGTTGGTAATGTTTCCACTATATTAACTGAGCTGCGTTTATTTACTAGAAATATAGCTTTGGCACTTTTCTTTAAAGAAACTACTACAAATAATATGAATGTGAATGAGAGGGTAAATAGTTTTGAATGTTTCAAAAGAAAAAGCACTTTTTCACCTACGATACATCCCTGCATAGAATGTTTTCTTAAAGCATGCGAAAACGATTTGTACATACATTATGCAAACTATAAGAAAGGTACACTTTCATTGTTTCACAATGTTTCAAAAGAGGAAAGGGCAGCTATGAATAAGTTAGCCAAAGATGAAACAGTGATAATTAGACCCGCAGACAAGGGAGGTGGGATCGTTGTACTGAATCAAGTTGATTATGTAGCGTATATGGATACAATGTTAAAGGATGACCTCACATATAAGGAGATAGACAAGAAAACAATAGACAAATTAATATATGAAGTACATCATGACATATATGATATGATGATTACTAGACAAATAAGTTATGATTTCTATTTATTTTTGCTCATTGAACATCCACTAATACCATACATAAAAGGGCTACCCAAGATGCATAAGGGTATAACACCTCCACCCTTACGTCCCATAGTAGTAGGCCATCAGTGGGTCACTGAAAATATTTCAATATTTATCGAGAAGAAACTGAAACCAATAGTAAATAATGTCCATACAATTTTAAAAGACTCATATCAATTAATTCAACATCTTAATGGTCTACAAGAACGAATTTCCGATAAACATCTATTAGTTACACTAGATGTGAAGAGCCTTTTCACGGCAATACCAAATACTTATGGTTTAGAAGCGATAAGATACATATTGAATATTTTTGGGGCATATAATAATAATGAACAAATTCTATTAAATGCATTATTAGAGATAGTCCTCACTAAAAATGCCATGATGTTTAACAATTCCTATTATATACAACAGTGGGGGGTGGCTATGGGCACCCCCTGCTCCAACTCATACGCAAATTTAGTTGTATATAAATGGGAAACCACATGTCTTTTTACACATCCTGCATTCTCTCAAGTATTGGCATACTTTAGATTTGTGGATGATGTACTATTTATCTGGGACGGAACACCTGAGGAGCTCAAAGTATTTGTAGATGATTTAGAGAAAACTACAGATTTCCTCAGATTCTCAATGGAATATTCTTATTCCAATGTTAATTTTTTAGATCTCAATATTAGAAAGGAAAATCAAGGTAGATTAGTCACCTCACTTCATAGAAAAGAATGCTGGAAAAATTCTTTATTAGAATATGATAGCATGCACCCAAGGTTTATTTTTTCTAATATTATAAAAGGACAATTCACTAGATTGAATAGGATTTGTCAAGATAGAATTGAATGTAATGCTGAATTTCATAAACTAGAATGTTTGCTTCTTGACAGAGGCTATAATGGAAATAACATAGCGGTCATAAAAAATAAATTTTTGAATGATGCTGACTATAAACCTAAAATGCTATTTCAACACAGAGATGGCACTAGACACCTAGATTATCAAGAATACAAATCAGTTAGATGTATTATCAGTTACACTAGTGACAATGAATATATCACTAACATTATTAGGAATAATTGGTCCATTCTAACTACCAATGAAGAAATAAAGAAACTAATAGGTAGCAAAGCATCCTTCACATATAAGAATATGCAAAATCTAAAAAGGATTCTATGTAATGAAAAATCTTACAAAATGGATGGACAAGTAACTAATAGGGGCACTACTCCTTGTGGAGGATGTAGCTCATGTAAATGGATATCAACTGTCAATACATTTCAACATCCTGAATTATTGTATGAGTTTGACATCAATTGTTCAGCTAGTTGTGTTGACACTAATGTAATTTATCTAGCTAACTGTGTGTCATGCCCGGCTTTTTATGTGGGCATGACAACGAGAAGGTTAAGGGATAGAATACAGGAGCATTTATATGCTATAAGAAAAAAAGATGTAAAAAATGCCCTAGCCAAACACATTATTGAATTTCCAAATCATACATTTGTCTTCAGGATACTACAAAAAAGAATGCTTAACCCTAGAAGAGGAGATAATTTTAATGATCTGGAGAGCCTAGAGCTAGATTGGATTTTCAAGATGAGAGCACAGAAACATCCAGGCCTCAATAGCTATGTCAGCATCAGGTCACATTTGAAAAAACGGAAATATCATTGACCGCTTTTTACATCTAGTTATATAAATATATGTTTTGTTTTTTATATATGATTGTATAACCTAACACATATAGTTATTTAATGATTGTTCAGCTTTATTATTATTTTTCAGCGTTACTTGTCCATATCTGGTGAATTTACAAAGCATACATACATTTTCCTTAAGCAACGACATACTTAATATATTTTGAGATTATGTGGGTTACCACCCCCTTCCATTATATAATGTATTATTTCATTTGCCATTAACGTCCTTTATAGGAAATAGAGCTCAGTACCTTATAATTAATATTTAGATTAATTAATATGAAGATTAATATTATGAATTATATGTATATAATAATTTTTGTCTTTTAGTCACTTTTTTAATTCTTTTATATTTTAAATATTCTAGTACAGTTTTTTATCTGCATTATAACAAGGCACAGGTTTAAGGAATTGTAAGTAACACAATGAAATTGTGAATACCTATTTATATGGTTCCAGATACAGTCGCACACTTACATATATTTTAATGACATCGAGGTAAATATATGTTTTGTTGTTGCGTCTGGATACATTTTTTATATACATATTTTTTATTATTTTCTATATTTATATAGATAAGATTACTTATATACAGATAAGATTATTTATATATTATTTAATTTATATATGTACAAATTTGATATTTATATATTAGCGTTTTATTTATTTATTTATTTACTTAGGAAATCAATATCTATTTCATATTTGGTATAAGCACTTATGCACTTTAAAATTTGACTAATATTACTTATAAATTTAGTATATATATATATAATATATGTTATAGATTTTTTAGATTTTTCAGATTAACATCAAATATATACCTTACAGTTCAGTCCTTTCTTATTCTTATTTTTACATACAATTATTTATAAACTTTTTTATATTGATGCCAAAACAATTTATTTGGATGTAAGACAAGGTTTATAACAAGACTAGCATTTTATGTCTATTGTATATATATAGTATGATCTTGAATTATTATTTTATTTACACATGATTCTTTGGTAAGAGTGAAAGATATGTTTCGAAAGAAATGTTCACTTTACACAAATGTTCCACAAGAGTTGCTTTGATCCTAATTTTTAGTATTAAGTATTACAGCTTTTTAACATATGCGGTGCAGTCCTAAATGAGTCTTTATGCTATTTATATGTAACAAATGCATATAAGAGTTGCTTTCGTTCTACTTCTTAGTATTTAAGCGTCACAGTTTTCCAATTAATGTAGCATAGTTTTAAATGAATTTTTTTGCTATTCAAGTGAATGAATGATATAATTGAATAATCACTTAATTGATTAATTAAGTTACACTGCTAAGAGCTATATAAGATGTGGGTTATTACATTGTTTTAAACTTGTCTGAAGAAGCGTGCATTGGCAGCACGTGAAAGCGCTTACTTTTTTCCTTGGATTTTATGCAATAAAGCTGTTACATCGTTCGTGGTGGTGGTCTACCTGCTTCTTGGATTATTACTGTTTTTTTGTGGTCGACCAACTTTGAGGGAAAGGTGTGTCTTTTTCATCTTGATACTAGGAATGGTACTGAAAAGTATATGGTAAAATGTATAGACTGCATTTGCTTCAGCTTTCAAATGTGAATCAGTGTAAAATAACTGTACTGCAGTCAAACACGCAGGAAAGATGTGAACATTGAAAGCATTTTTCCACAATGAATGATAGAAAAAAAGTGAGAAAAGAAATCCAGTAGGATGGAATCACTATTAGACAAATTGTCATGGTGTGATTTCTGAAGGACAACATACAGCATCAGCTAATGAGAAAATACTTTTAGAGCAGTGATTAGATTCAGTTTGAAAGCTGCATGACATTTTTTGAGAAAAGATGCAAAATATTTTATTATTTTAGAATATTTGGACATTTGTTAGTCAACATGTTTCTTTGCAAGGCACAACTGTCCAAAGCAATGCTTTGCTGTAAAATGAGGGAAATCTGTATGCCTATAAAAGTGCACCTACATCATCATCATCTCACACACACACACACACACACACACACACACACACACACACACACACACACACACACACACACACACACACGCAACACTAATAACACATTGTATGGAAAATAATTGATAGTGGGGGGAAAAACATTTGTAGCAACAAGCATGAAAAATACTATTGCTTAGGCGTGAATACTTATTTGCAAAAACAAGTACATAGTAAAGTAGCTATCACTTCATTGCTAAAGAGGCTCCAGGTCTATGTGTGACAAGAAGATAGCATCTCTAGCTGAGTAAAATCCAGTCATTCAGCTAATCTAATTGCTCATGAGTGGGGGAAGGAAAATACAAAAGGACAAACTGCAGCTGCAAGTTCTAAGCATTTCCTCTAAAACCCCCCACTGAGAGTTTGTGTAGTCTGACCTGCAGTATGCTAAAAAGGCTATTTGAAAACCGTGCCTCTAGCTGATCATGTGACTTACAGAGTACTCAAATGTAAACAAACTCCTCTAGCAAAAAATCTGAGCCAGTGCCCCTTTAAATGCAAAAACGACAAACAGTAACTTTCTTTCAAGTGAAACAAGGAAATAAGTACAGTAAGCAATGCAGATATCACTAGGGATCCACAGAAGCGCTGAAAAGCCACATTTTAGGTGGAATTAGCATTTCAGGGAAATAACAAGCAAACAAACAACAAGCATACAAACAAAGCTAGATTCAGCAGGCCTGGATCTAGTCTATGCTACAGCAAACAAAGTGTACCAATTTCAGTAAGAAACAGTTCAAATATGCAGGCACTATAAGCCTTTAACCAGAAATTCCCAGCTCAGAAGGGCAGAGTCCAGCCTCTCCTCCCACAAGAGTGCAGACCACGAACCTTCTTAATGTAAAATAACTGGCCTGAAGCCCAAGTGCTTAAACCAGAACTAATACACTTTTAGAATAACAGACACTGAGCCCTTAATCATCAGTTCCCAACTTAGAAGGATGTAAGCTACCTGTCCTGCCACCACAGTGCAGGCCACAAACCTTCCTAATGTAAAACAACTGGTCTCAAGCCCAAGTGCTTAATCCAAAAGACATAGAATGATAGCTACACTTTAATCAAGTTACTACCAAGCAGTAATAAATACAATTGAATACTTTAAAGAATGCCTGGATTAGTGCTCAAGTTATACAAACAAAGCTAGATTCAGCAGGCCTGGATCTAGTCTATGCTACAGCAAACAAGGTGTACCAATTTCAGTAAGAAGCAGTTCAAATATGCAGGCACTATAAGCCTTTAACCAGAAATTCCCAGCACAGAAGGGCAGAGTCCAGCCTCTCCTCCCACAAGAGTGCAGACCACGAACCCTCTTAATGTAAAATAACTGGCCTGAAGCCCAAATGCTTAAACCAGAATTAATACACTTTTAGAATAACAGACACTGAGCCCTCACTCAGCAGTTCCCAACTTAGAAGGATGTAAGCTACCTGTTCTGCCACTACAGTGCAGACCACAAACCTTAATGTAAAACAACTGGTTTGAAGCTCAAGTGCTTAAACTAAAAGGCTTAGAATGAGTTACACCAAGCAGTAATAAATACAACTGAGTACTATTAAGATGACGCAAAGGCAAAATAAAGTAGGAAGAAATACAAATACAGTAAAAGCAGATAAATTTTTTTTTTTTTTGAGTGAACAAATGAGATGGGCCCAGGAGTTACAGGACAGAAACAAGTGCAAGTGCAGGCCTTCAAATCAGAAAGTTGAGAGAGATGGAAGACCGCCCAAATGGCCAATAACTACAAATTCTGGGCCAGAACCACTCCTTATGTGGTAGACAGGTTACCTAATGCTTACCACTCCCACTGATAAGCTAGAAGGCTTCCCTCCAACACAGAAAGGCTTGGGGGGCTCAGAAGCTTACAAACAGTCCTGGATACAGCAAATCTGTATCTGGAGCACTAATTACAGGAAAGGTAGGAAACAGGCTTACAATTTTTTTTTTGAAGCTAGAAATAAATCTCGCGTATACATATTTCAAAAACAAAGAAAAAATTCAACATTCTATTTAATTCTATAGAAATGTAAACATAAATTGTGGTTGGTTAAAACCTGAATATCTCTTAGAATATAGAGGTTAAAACTTGAATATCTCTTAGAATATATCAGAATATAGGTGGTTTTAATATTCCAATGGTTATCCTGCTTCCAGCTTCTCTGTGATTGAACAACAGTAATTTTTTAATAAATAGGAAAATTTAAATAATAAATAAAGCAACTCCACTTAAAAAATCTCAACTCTAATCAGTTATTATTTATTCTGTATAGGTTCAAACCTAAACAGTAAATTAGGTGTATGAATCAGGTGAACACATTGGCCTCATTTGATGAGCTCCAGTCAAGTGACAACAGAGACCCTGCCTGATCTGACAATAGTTATGTAACAGAACAACAGACTAATTATGTGGTGACCGAGAATGCCTAATGTCACAAGTATAAAGTAGAACTGTGATGTGCTTGTCTGTCAGTGCCAACTCAACTTGTTGTACTGCACTTTTTTCCATGACACATAAAAATATCATCTCAAAATAACTAATGTGTCATACAAAGTGTGCTAACCAAAACTACTCAGCCAGACTATCTTCTGTTTTGGGAAAATTATCATAATAACTATACAGAACATTGTTTACTGTTACATTATTTGATTTATAACACATACATATTATGTCAACTAAATTCCCAAATCACCTAATTCAAAAAAAGTAATAAATAAAAAGCATGTTTAGTAATTTCATCTAGCTAGAAATATCCTAATGCTGTGTGCACTAGCATCTAGCAAACCAAAACATATACAGGAATTAAAACAAACTCGGAAATTTTAATTAGAATAAAAGTTTTTATTCGCAAATATACTAAATGATTTTTATCAGACATCTAAACAATCCTATCTTCAGGTTTATAAAAAAAGTCATGTGACCAGAATTGGAATATCCCTGTGATCTATAACAGCTTTAAAAATATAAGATACTTCATGCTGTCACTTTTTTGTTTCATTATGAAGTGTCTTACAGTTTTTAAAGCTGTCAAAATTCATCTGACACTATTCTGTGGTGGCTGCTGTGCAAGACGTGAACATAACAGATATCAAAGGTGCTTAACAAAGTTTGTTATGCACCTTTCTAATGTCAAAATATGCATATCACTCTTTTTTGTTGTTTTCAGAACACAATCAGCACACTCCATGTACTATAAACAATTACACAGCAGAATAGACTGTATCTTCCCAACTGCACACTAATCAGCTGAAATTAATGATTGTGCTTAATGACAAGCCAATTAAATATTGCAGCCAAGAGACACTGCCTGTAGGTTACTACTAAATGTTAGCAGTAACTTAGTGTTACAGTATAGCATTTGCACACTGAAATAATGGCTCTTGGCTATGGTACACTAATCAGAATACAGTGACCCAGACTGATGATGCAACAATTTAATGTGGAACAGTGGTGAATCTTGCCTAGAGTGCACCATTATTCAGGTGAAAAAATTTAGCCTTGTCTAGTCACATAACAAGTATATATATTCATTAGCTTATATACTGTTTATTAACCTATTAAGTGGGTTGATATATAGCTCCTTTTTTTCTTTTCAGCCGCAACTCAGACAAGGCTATAACACACACACCGCACGCATGCGCACATACACACACACACACATATATACAATGATCACAGTAAGCTAGCAAGCTTTTGGTAAGTGGGAAGAAATAGAGGTTTCCAGAGCAAACCTATGCTGATGCTTGGAGAACAAGCAAATATCACAATACACGATTACTAAAAGTTAGGATTGAACTCTGGAGCTGTACATTAGGTATTTAACAACTAAGCCACTATGCTGATGGAGAGTAGTAAAAGGATAGGAACTTGCTTCCTAGTAAATTAATCAAGTTATGGTAATGATCCAGAATAGTGAAACAACTGTTTACCACTAATCTGGGACTCAGCCTATGACACTTCAGTCACATAACAGCAGTGGTAGTGACGGAATGGGGAATCCTGGCCTTCCTTCCTTTTATCAGTCTGTCTGTCTTCATAGTGAAGAGTATTTAATGCCTCAGCTATTTTATTTATTTTAGTCCTCATATGAACTTTTTGGTCATTGGTTTAATACGTGAAGCATGTGTAACTTGCATAGATTCTTTTTAAGAGTAGCAGTACTCAAGTTGTGATTGCCTGGTAGGTTACACCTTGAATTTTGATTCAGCCAGCTGGCTGTCAAACAACTTCAAGTAATAATACAATGTAATTTCTAGCACCTTACCAACCCTAAACTTTTAAATATATCCAAGTACGAACACTACAAAGAGTACACACCTTAGACATTGTCTCACAGATGGCAGAGCATTAAAGGCCTATATTCATGTTCATTTGCTGTGACCAGTATCTGCCTCCTTGCCCATCTTTGAAAAATTGGGGCTACTACCTGTTGGTGGGGTGATGAATCCCTGCACTTTTACAAGACATGCTATCCTCTCCTTATTTACTTCTGCTTATTTTGGCTTTGGCTCTTATTTTGTATGTTATTATCTGCCTACACAAATTGCTTACATAAAAGTTAAAATGACATATTAGATTTTAATGTGTAAGTCAATGTTTTTATAATTATCTACCATATAGCTAAGACAGTTTGATAGCTCATTTAAAGTGATAGTGTCTTAGTATTTTGAAACCATTTTTTTCCATGAAATGAAAAAGCACCTTGCATTTAATGTTGTACAATTAAATGAACTATGTGACTTCTATGTAATTTTGTATGGTTTGCAAACAAGTTGTGGCTGAAAAGGATTCAAAGACCAGTCCCTAGGCTTCATCCTTTATGAACTCAGGTAGGAACTTGCAGCACCATTAGGCGCACTATTCATCCAAAGCCTGAGTACCGGCTTTGTCCCAGATGAGCGGAGGACAGCCACTGTCATCCTTTTACACAAAGGTGGAGTGTCCAACAATCCAGGAAATTATAGACCCATCAGCATAACTAGCCTGATCTGCAAGGCCATGGAACGGATTATCATGGACCTCATTAACAAGGACATTGGCAACCTCCAAACACTCAATCCCACACAGTTTGGCTTCGTCAAGGGGGGGTCATGTCTGTTAAATTTTGTCTACTTTTTTGAGACAGTCAACAAAGCCTTAGATGAGGGGAAGACAGTGCACATCGCCTACCTTGACCTGACCAAAGTCTTTGACACTATTCCCCACTCAGGCATAATAGATAAACTCTCTCAACTAGGCATCAATCCATCTGTTACCAGATGGGTAGCTAACTGGCTCACTTATAGAACCCACCTAGTCAAAATAGGCGAAGCCACCTCAAGCAGTAGACCCATATTGAGTGTACCCCAGGGCTTGGTCTTGGGGCCTCTGTTATTTGGGATATACTTTTCTGAGGTGCAGGTCAAAACCAGTGAGCTATGGTTGACCAAGTTTGCAGATGACTGCAAGCTGGGAGCTGTCATCAATTCCCCTAGTGACATGGCCATCCTCCAAGAGAGTCTCACCCAAACAAATGACTGGTATCAGAAACATGGCCTCAAGCCAAATACAAAAAAATGCATCAGCATCATCCCCTTTGGGGAGAGTGATGTCCCCACAAATTATCACATTAATAATAATGTCTTAAGCATGCAGTCAGTCGTGAGGGGTTTGGGCACCCAGATTGATAGCAACCTGACTTTTGACCACCATGTTTCTTCCCTTGTATGGAAAGCTTTCTACATGGCCCACCTCATAAGTAAGGATATCTTATCCAGGGACGAGGAGGTCATAACATCCCTGTATTATTCCCTTATAAGGCCCATTATTGAGTACAATGCCCCATTTGGCATGCACCTTGCAAAGCACATGCAGCAGCTGGAGAGACCACAGAGGTTCCTCATCAGGAGAATCCAGGGCCTCAAAAATCTACCATACACAGATAGGCTAAAAGCCCTATCCCTCTACTCGGTTTCATACAGACTCCTTAGAGGTGATATCTGTCTGGCATACAAGGCGATCTCGGACCCCACCTTGATGGGACTGGTGCATATCCACAAGTCATGCTCCACTCAAGTAACCCACACATGCGGCCTCAACCTGGTCTGCGACATCAATCGGACTTGTTGGTGGGACAGATTTGTGTCCCACAGACTCCCCCGTCTATGGAATAGACTCCCTCTCCAAGTCAAGCAGAGTACCTCTTTACCCCTTTTTAAGTGCAACCTGGATAACTGGATGGGAACTGGAAAATACATCCCTGGGATTCCACCTGTGTCCCTTTTGAACAGGGGCATCAGGTGCTGATTTGTCTGTACATGGGCTAAACTCTTGGCTAGGCTTATAAGGGCCTCAGGGCCAATAGCCTAGTAACTTCCTATGATCCTATTATCCTACAATCCACCTATCTGTATAGCAAACACAAATAAGTAAGTAAAATAATGGTAATTATATAGCTCCCAGAAACTGTGATACAGTTGTTTTAAGATGCATAGCAGTAAAAAATATTATAACCTCCTAAAAAGTCATTCTTGAAATCTGCAGCACCAGGCCTCAAATACTATACCAGACACTACTCATTTTCAGAATTCCATAACAAGGTAAAAATACCACACCAGTGTTTTCATTTCCTGTGTTTCAGGCACATTGATATGTTAAAAAAAATCAAGTTCCTTTTCCATTTCTGAGGCATGTGAGCTTTCTCTGTTTATAACTAATTATTCTGTTCCAGCAAACAGTTTCACATAGCATTTATAGCCTTAGTAGTGTGTGCAATTCAATAACTCGCATGAGACATACTTACACAAAATAAATTTTCATTTACTTGTTGCCTGATAAATTTCACTTTCACTCACTTTTTGCAGCTCGGTCTTACCTGCTTGCCTCATGTATAAGAAGGAATCAGGCATTTACAAACATTTCCAACACACAAGCTGTACTTCTCAATACTCACAGTCAAAAAAGACAAACAGATAAAATGTAAATTAATAATAAAAAAGTCACTACAGATAAAAAGGCACATAAATTAAAAAAGGGTTACTACTCATACTACCTTTTTAAATGTAATCCATCCCTACCTCAAGTTCATTTTGAAGCATACCACCAAGGAACTTAAAAGCACTATTAGACAGTATAAAACAGACTATGAACTTATGATTGATACAAATACCAAAGGAAATTACTAATCTTTCTTCTTCAGTTATGTCAGAAAATTAGGTAGTACTGCCCAAAAATACACTGCATGCATCCTTGATAATATAAATAAAAAAAAACAGAAAAACTAGTAGTCTTAAAACTTTGCTGATGAGCTCAGTCACAATAATTCCCAAAAATCATGAAACCCAGGTAGTGTTCCAAAGCAACAAGCCTTTATTCGTCACACACAAGCAATCCTCAGTAACAAAAAAAAAAAAAAAAAAATCAGAAATCAGATTTTACAATATTAAACATATCAGCTTTTATGTACTTAGAAGTAGATATAGAAATATATGTATTGTTTAATTTTAAACCAGCCTATTTCAGGAAAACAATATAAACAGGGCTGTAAAAGTGCATTTAAGAACAGCTAGTACCAACCCCCCCAAATCCTAGTTAAGGAAAATACTACCTATTTGCAACCCACATTCCAAAATTAGTTACTAAGAAAAGCATGACATACACATACAAAATTTGACTTTTAACTAAAATTGCTTTTGGATAACTAATGCAATAAAGGCTTCATCAGGTCTGTGACAAGAACAAAAATCATATACATAGGTAGATAAATAAAAAGAGCTGACTCGATAGAGACAAAAAAAAAACAGACATAGCTATCTAACCATAAACATTATCTGATTAGAATACTGTATTATCTGTCTAATGAGCATCCCTCCATATGTATTAATGTGTATAAAAATATTTTATTTACAGCTCAGAAAAAATGTCAGTACTTTGCAGTTGAGAGAAGAAAAAAAAACTGTCATGACAGTTTTCATATTTACAGCTGCCCCCCCCCCCACAAAAAAATAAATAAACCCTGGGATTCAAGAAGTTCCGTGCAAGAATAAGAGTGGTTTGTGTCTGTTTAGAACAGCAGCGCGCCTTGCATATGCATGAAGGCGTGCTGCTTTTAATCTAAAGGGACATGAACCATGAACGAGTGCAGGGGGCATGTCCAAGTAGTGCACAGACACTAAACACGCCCCCTGCACTCAGAAAGTGCTGTACGGCACTTTCTAAGATGAACTGGCATGATATTAGAGCTTTGCTCTAATATTATGCCAGTATTTCAGTGTCCACGGACACTGAAATAAAAATGGCAATAAGAAAGCAATGCAGGGGGTGTGTTACAGGTTCTGTGACACACCCCCTGCATTGCTAAAGTGCCGTATAGCACTTTTGCAACCTGCTAAAGCAGGAAACATGTACAAATGCAACATAACAGGGGATAAATCCCCAAAAGTGAAAAAGCACAAGCACAGCCCCACAAACGTAGAAAGTTGATAGAGCAGTCTGAAAGCAAATGTATGGCAACATTCCCTCACAGCAGTTCATGTTAACAAAGGCACAAATGATGGGGGTGGGATAAAACTACATTAGGGGCACGCCTGAAAAATTGTCCCACACACTTAGAAAGTTGATAGATAACAGGATATGTATTAGCAGGAGTCCCTGAAGGATAGAAGCTTGAAAGCCAAATCAATGCCAGTATTTCATGATTGCAGTCTTAAGAAGTTGTCAGAACACCACAAAACACCCATATAACCTAATAATATCATGATAATATAGAACTTTTTTTCCAGTAGCCTAAGGAATGTTTAAGTGCAGCTAAGTGGGTGTGCATGTTATGGCTGTCCACTTAGCATAGCTTAAACATCCCATAGGAGCTAAATGCAAATAGGTGAAATTTCCAAGCTGAGATAGTGTAGTGGTTAGAGCTGTGGCTTTATGTGCAGGTGTTCATGGCTGGTGTCCCAAGACAGGCAGTTTATTTTCCTATGTGAAAGTAGTGTTAAAATTATTTTAGTAAACTTAAATTATGTAGCAACCTTTTTTTGTCAACCAGGGTAGTGTAGCAATTCCAAAAGTGAAATGTCAGCGTAGAAAAGATGTGAAACTCCAATATAAACACAAGTGCTCCATACAATATTGTCACACAGCAATATAATTTAATGAACGCACATAGGGGGATTCATGGAAGGTAAAGGTAAAATTATAATGTGTATATAAATATTATTTTATAATAAAAATGTATAAGTATAATACGCTTAAACATGTCATCATCACTCTATAGCCATCAGACCTTGTTCTGCCCGGCAACAGAATAGTCAGCCCTGCCAAGTCTTGAACCCTGGATGCTGGCCACTACAATCACAGCAAAATAGCACTACACCATCTGAGCTGTGAAAAACCTGTAATGCTTTAACAAACATATAATGCATTCTGGTCATTTAACATTAAAGAAAAAAAAAACACAGTGTCAAACCCATGATCCTAAACACTATAGTCAGAGGAATGTACCACTACACCATCTCAGCTGTACGAAATAATGTTGTTTTCTCAAACATATCATTCAATAGAGGCATGCAACATTAGGAAGAAAGCTTTGTAGAACCAGACGTGTTATATACAGACATACACGCACCTGTATATATATGCCTGATGAAACATATATATATATATATATATATATATATATATATATATATATATATATATATGGCTCACTGTTGTATTATCGAAAACACAATCCATCAAATTGTGTTTCCGGTAATATACTTTAGCGAAAGTACATATTGTTGAAAGTGCATATTGTCGACTAAGCACTTTCGCTAAAGAAATCAACATTAAAAAAAACGTAAAAAAAAAAAAAAACCATTAAACAGTGTTATGCGGGGGCAAGCCCTCCGTACCCCTCTACTTTATTATTCTCACTCTGAGATCTCACTACAGTGGGGAAAAGGGAATATTCCCTTATCCCCACTATACCACAATGTCAGCGATAGCTTTGTTAGTTGTAGATCAACCCTATACGTTGATTTATAACTAACGGTGCATGCAGACTGCATGCTTTCTTTAATTTCCCACTCCACATTTAGCAAAAGTGCATTTTCGATAAAATGCAATTTTGCTAAATTGTGTCCGCCGAAACACGGTTTTGATAAACCGTGTTTCGACATTATGACAGTGAGCCATATATATATATATATATATATATATATATATATATATATATATATATATATAAAATATATATATATATATATATATATATATATATATATATATATGAAAAAGTGGAGTCATAATATAGATATACATATATAAAAATATAAAGGAAGGAAAAAAGTATCGATATATATATATATATATATATATATATATATATGTGTGTGTGTGTGTGTGTGTGTGTGTGTGTGTGTGTGTGTGTCTATAACATGCAGTGCAGTTATACCTCAAAACCATCCCTCTCAACCTATTAGTGCAAGAAACCTGTCCAAAGGCTGTAAAAGGAGGGGATGGGCCACATATAGGGATATATTTCAAATATTGCTGTTACAAATGAAGACATGTGCTACAGCAACTGGGTGCATTTCAGTAGACAATTACTAAAGGATATGACGATGGAAACTGAAATGTTATGTCATAATTAACTGACATAAATCCTTGAGTCATCACTGTGATTTACCAGATAAATACAAATAAATTGTGGAACTGAACAAATGTATGGGCCAAACATCCGGGCATTTTGTGAAAATCCTGGCAGTAGAGAGGTATTCTCAGAACCCCTTAGTGCAATGAATCTGGACCAAGCCTGATAAAGTGGGGGGACAAAGGCATGAAAATAAGGACATATCCAAAATACATCAGTAGATGAGCTGAGAAAGTTGATGTATTAATACCATATGTCCTAACATACATCGACTGGAATATTACAATTCCAGGACTCAATTGCTTCCTATTAGTGACCCCAATCCCCACATCATCGCACTGATGTGTTAGGAATACACAACAGTTATGGGGACCAGACCAAAGATATCGGCCAGACACTTGGACATCCTACAAATATGTGGGCATACAACAGTAGGGAAACTACATTGAGCTAACGAGCAATGTCTAAACTATAACCAGACTAACATAACACTATCCAAGTCCAGCTATGGGGCTGTACACATGCATTAGCAAATATAACAGGCACTACAGGGATGTAACACTACTGGAAAACAGACACTGGTGTGAAAGTGCATTCCCCTAAAAGTTGCACCACAGTCACAGCAGTATACCAGTAAGCAAACTGAACACTGCAGTATAATGACTGTGTGAGCAACAAAATCCCGTTTGGCACTCAAACATTACCCCTACATATACTGCCCCAAGTCACAGTGTAGTGGGAATTGTGGGGTGTTATGGGACATGGCATAGTCTGCATGTACAAACATATACAGTCAATAGGGAACCAGAAACTGGAGCAGCATGCACAGTCAGATAGAAAGGGCCCATGACACTCACATGTACCCTCTCCCTACATAGCCCTAATAACATGTACACACTACACTGCTACACAATCCTGACAGCCTTTTAACAATGGGCAAACATACACAGACCTCTCAAATGTACAGTTTCCCAGAGAATGTATAGACACAGGACTTATTTATATGGCCACTTCCTTGTTAAATGTCTTGGGGTCTATGACATCACTGGGATAGTAGCAGGAATTAATGCAATAAATAATGACACTGCATACCTCTGAACCTCTTAGTGCATGACATCTGGACAAAGCCTGACATAATTGGGGGACAGAGGCCTAAACACAGGGGTATATTGGACATATTGCTGTGATAAATGTAGGCAGTTGCTGTTATCGGCTTTATTGTAACATATCTTTTTTGAGGGATATAAAGTAACTAACACCAATCGATGTTAGCATTTACTGACTACATTCCCCAGAGTAACCTACCAATTAGCCAAGGACAACAACTGTCTGGGGAACAGACCAAACATATGAGCCACTCATCTGGACAGGCTCTAGGCCTCTGGACAGTGTAGAGGTATGACCAAATGGAAATCACCTGACAGCTGCCAAACATGTCTCCCAGCACCTTATGAAGCACAGTAAGACCAACATGACACTCCCCTACATCACCTCTGGGAAATTACCCATGTATATTCAAATATAGCATGCACTACAGGGATGGAACTGTAGTGAAAAGTAAAGAGTGGTGCAAACATGTCCACCCAGAAACATTTGCAACAAAGTCACAGCAACATACCAGTACCCAAAATTAAGAACGACTCTCTGAACAAACATATCCTGAGTGCCAGTCACATACTACACCAACATATACTGGCTCAATTCACAGTGTACCAGGAATCCTGAGGTGTTACAGGACATTTCACAGTCAGCCCCTACAAACATAGAGACATGATAGACCATCAGCAGCTGTAGCAGCATGCAGAGTCAGATAGGTAAAGGATGTATGACACTCACATCTTCTACTCTCCCTACCTAACGCAATAAGCATCTACGTACAACAGTACTACACAATCTTGGCAGTCTGTTCACAATGTCCAGACAGACCTAACTGTCATATGTACAGATGTCCACAGATTTACCAGGGTGTGGAACCATAATCCTTGCCACCAGTGCATACCATGGCCATGAGTCTGCCAGGTCATTGGCATGATAACTGGAGTGCAGTTGGTAATTAATGATATACCATACCTCTGCACCTTGTAGTGCAGGACATCTGGACAAAGCATGATGTACTTGTGGGACGGGGGCTGGAAAGAGGGACATATCACACATAATGGTGTTACAAACTGAAACAGTAGCTGGTGTTACATGTGTTGTTGTAACATAACATCCCTGAAGGATATAATGTCTGGAACACCGATGGATGTCAACAGTTACTGTCTACAATCCTCACATTATCCTACCAACCCCACAAAAACAGATGTTGCTCGAGGAACAGACCAAGCATAACAGGCAAACATCTGTCCAATCTGTGGACAACATGTCAGTTGAGAGGTATTTCAGAGGCATATCACTGTCAGATGTCAAGTCACCCAGGAAATGTATGTCCAGACTAACCCTGTCAATCTAGAAAGCCTCCATGTGTATAACAGCAATAATGACATACAATCTGTACCCAATTCTGGAGCTTTGTCCCCCATGTTGTTGGTCTGTCTCCACATGTCCTGTCCTGTGAGGTATTTCCACCTACTGTCTGTGAAGCTGTAGCCCCACACCTCTATAATGTCCCCGCACAGGCAAGGAAAATGGGCAAGGCCCGCATGAAGGGCATCCCATATGTTGGAACTAGCAGCAGTTTCCAGGCCCACACCACAATACTATGTGGGCACCTACATAGATTTATGGCCTCAGCAATACCTAACAGGACAACATCAACCCCCTCAAGTTAGGCTGAATGTCTGTGGTGGACAGCAGCAATACACAACTACCATCATAGGTGGAAATAATCGCAGGACATGCCAAGAAGGAACAAGTGCCTCATTGGAAGCCATGCCACCTTGTTCTGCACAAGCAAATAAGGTCACAGGTGATGTACACTAAGGCTGTCTTTTGAGTGTAAACTGGAGACATCCACCAAGGCCAATTACTAAGCCTTCCAGATGTGTGTCTGCAATTCCAGAGGCAACACACATATCTGCTCTGTAGTGGTGGTCAATAACACTGCATACACATATGCCATGGATATAGGCAAATGGCTGCAGACAGATGAAGTGTAAACATCACCCACCCAGCCCCCCATAGGTACACATCTGCATGTACAGCACCTGCCTCCCTCCCCTCATGATCAGGAAGCAGGTCTATAATGCTCTCATAAAGGCAACACATAGAGGTCTTCATAGGCCTGATACCATTCCTGGCTGCATCCAACATGAACACAGGCATGGGCTCTCAGACCCATTCTGCAGTGTAGTCAACCACAGCCTGAGCACTGGTGTCATCCCATCTGCACAGAGGACAGACAGTTGATAGAAAACAGGTTATGCATTAGCATTAATGTTCAGAAGGATACAAGTCTGAAACTGAAATGTATGCCATAATGTCATGACAGCAGTCATCAATGACATGGCCGAAAACTACAATACTCTCCATTTAATATAGTAATATAATATTAATATCCAACAGGTGATAAATAAAATACACAGCTCAAATCCCCAAACCAAGATAGTGTAGTAGTCAGAGTCCCAACTTAGCATGCAGGTGTACACAGTTCAAGTAATACAACAGGCAATCCAAATTTACATGGGAAAGCAGTGTTAAAAGTGCTATGTTCACATTAAAATATGTGGTAAGTTATTTTTGTCACCCAGGGCAGTGTAGCTGGTGTAAATGGATGTGTGAGTACATATAACATGTAAAAAACACCCATGTATACATGTGTCCCATACAGTATAGTTACACCCCTTGCCACTGTAATGAAAGCACATATCACCATGTCATGTAAGGAAAATCATATACACTTACTAAATAAAGTCATTAGTGTGGTATATTATAAGAATGAACTGTAGGCAATGGTTAGTAATGCTCAGCTATGCTTAACAGATTTAACAACACATTTCTGTTGTCCTCACCCCTCTCTCTGGGGTTTGAGTGTGCAAATTCACCTCCAAAGTCTGTACAAATGCATACCTGTTGCTGTATAAGAAATAGACAGCAATGGACCTTCTGTATACCTGTTCTGCACATCTGTATCTATCTTTCATATTGTTCTTTCATCTGTGTTCCCCTTTTCCACCACTGTCCTATCACCCCTTTCTCTTTTCTTTTGAAGAATTAGTGCTGGTGTAAGCATGAGTAAGCAGTTGTAAGCTAGAGTAAGAGCAACAAAATTACCATCCCCACCAGATCTTGAACCCAGGGCCTGGTATACCATAGTCAGAGTGATGTACCACTACACCATTTGGGTGGTGTGGATTGCTGATGCTTTTTCCAACATATGCTCATTCAACAGTAGGGAAAAGATTCCATAGAATCAGTCAGGCCTTGTATTTATACATATACACATGAATATATGTATGTAGATGCATATATATGGACAAATATATATACATAATATAAATAGTGATATACATATAAATATATATATATATATATATATATATATATATATATATATATATATATATATATATATACACACACACACACACACACACACATATATATATATATAAATATATAAAAAGAAACTATTCATATAGAATATATATATATATATATATATATATATATATATATATATAAATGTTTATAACATGTAGTGGAGTCATACCTCAGAACCATACCTACCAACCCCTTACTGCAAGAAATCTGGCCCAAAGCTGTCCAAATTTGGGGGGGGGGGCAATGGTACTAAACTAGGGGCATATTTCAAATATCGCTCTTATAAATGTAGAATGTTGCCAGGGTGACAGGGTTTGTTTCAGCATACATGTTCTGAAGGATGTGAGCTCTGAAACTGAAATGTATGTTATTTACTGCCAGAAATCCTCAGGTCATCACAGTAATTTACCAGGGATATGAAAATAATGCATCTGTGGAACAGACCAGAAATATGAACAATAACCCTGGACATACTGCAACAATCCAAACAATCCCAAGGTAGGATCAAAATCCCTTAGTGCAATGATGTTGGGCCAGGTGTGACAAAGTGGGGAGAGAAAGCCATGGAAATAGGGACATATCTGAAATACTGGAGTGGATAAGCTGACACAGTTGCTGGAGTAACACCATCATGTCTGTCCTAACATATATTGACTGAAAAGCACAAGTCCTACACTAAATTACCTCCCACTAGTTAGTGACTGAAATCCTCACATCAGCCCACTGATGTGTCAGAAATACATAACACTTATGGGGGCCAGGCAACACTACGTCCTACAAATATCTGGACATAACATCACATTAGGGAAACTACACTCAGCTACTAAGCATGTCACCAAGCACTGTCCAAACTACAGTCAGAATGATACAACACTAACCCAAATCTGCTAGGGGGAATTGCACATGTACTGGCAAATATATCAGGAACTGCAGGGATGTCACAGGACTGAAAAACAGAGACCAGTGTGAAAGTGCATACCCACAATCAATTCAACCACAGTCACAGTGACATACCAGTAAGCCAAAGGAACAGTACAGTATAAGGACTATGTGAACAAAAAAATCTCAACATGTTTGCCACTCACACGCTACCCCTACATATACTGGCCCAATTAACAGTGTAGTCTGACAGCTGACTGTGGTATGGGACATGTCTCAGTGTGCCCCCACAAACATATACAGCTGATAGAGTACCAGAAACTGGAGCAGCATGCAATGTCAGACAGAAAAGGACCCATAACACTTACATCTACCCCTCTCCCTACACAGGCCAAACAACACATTCACAATACACTGCTATACAATCCTGACAGTCTGTCAATGATCGCCAGAAATACAGAGACCTCTCAACTGTACAGAGTCCCACAGAATGTCCAGGCTTTCCCCTCATATATAAGGCCTCCTACACATAACATTTCTGGTAGTCTGCTACATCACTGGGATGATATCAGGAATGAAGTCACTATATAATGATATACCATACCTATCCACCTCTTACTGCATGAAATGGGCAGTGGGGGTAGAGGCCAAAACACAGGAGCATTATTGACATATTGCTGTTATAAACTGAGAAAGTTGATGGTGTAACAGGGTTTGTTGTAATATATCTGTTCTGAGGGATATGAAGTCAGAAACACACATGAATGTTACCATTTACTGATGGCAATCCTCAGAGTATGCTACTGAATTTCACAAAATGTGTGAGTAACACACCAAACATAAGAGTCCAAACTCTGGCCAGTCTGTGGATAGCCCTACAGTTGAGAGTTATGTCAACCACATAACACTGTCAGCCTTGAAATCATGCAGAGCAGCCATAACCACACAAACCCCATCAAACTAGCATTACTTCAACTGTATAACAGCAATACTTACATTCTGTCCCTATGTTTGGAACATTCTCCCACAGTTTGTTGGGCTATCACCACAGTGTCTGTTGTAAGAGGTATTTTCAACTACCCTCTGTGATGTTGTTTGTCACACACCTCCATGAAGTTCTCCTCACAGGCAAGGAAAAGTGGCAATGCCCACATGAAGTACTCAGTTATAGGAGTGTGTTTCCATGCTATTGGGTATAGGAATGATACCACAGCTGTTCTACATGCAATTAGGAAGTGGGGGACTCCAATTGGTCCACAGTCCATCAGCTGCTCATGAGCATTACCTACAAAAGGCAAGCTGCTGCCTATGCAAAACAGATGTATATCCTACATCTGTATCAGAAACAGAAACAAACAAACAAACAAGCAAACAAACACAGACAGACAGACAGACACATATACTGAAAGTGAAGGATTATACCAACCGGACCAAAAAAAACAGGTATGTCAAACAATTAAGCATGTAATGGAATGTAGTAGGGGGTATGTAAACATGGAAAATAGGAATTTCAACAAATATTATGTCTCAACAACACTGTTTGTACTTATATATTGCTGATCAGAACCTATGGCCATAGCATCTGTGTCAGTCTGCAGTGACATAGAACACAGCTCAGGGCCCTGAGTCACCCCAGGAAAGGATGGCTCACATATAACCACTACTGGAGTGTGTGTTGAATGATACTAACTGTCACACTGCTAGGCCAGTTACTGTGATGTTGCAAATATCCATATGTTAATTGTGAATACACCCATGATATACATGTTTGTCTCAGAAATGTGATAGACCTATACAGGGTATTTGCATACTGAAATACTGTCGCAGCTGTGTGTGTTGAACTGCATGTGATATACTGAGCTCATAACATTCGACTGTCCAGTGTTATGCACACTGACCATATGTGTGTCTCATATTTGTAGTTATTTCATCAAGAGTTGTGTTATGTCTGGCAATTAACTGGAAACCTGTGAACACTGACATTACAACATCACCTTCTCTTTCTTTTGCCTGTTCCCGTTAAGGGTCACCACAGCAGATCATCTTTCTCCATGCCTTCCAGTCCTCTGCAACTTGCTGTGTCACACCAACCACCTGCATGTCCCCTATCACCACATAAAAACACCTTATCACAGGCCTTCCTCTTTTCCTCTTACCTGGCAGCCTCATCATTTCCCAAATATACTCAGCATACCTTCTCATCACATGTCCAAACCAACATAATCCTGCCACTCTCTGGCTTTGTCCCCAAGCTGTCCAACCTGGACTGACCCCCTAACATATATATTCCTAATCCTGTCCACCCTTGTCACACCCAGTGCAAGTCTTAACATCATTAACTCTGCTATGTTCAGCTCTGACTCATGCCTTTTTTCAGTGCCAATGTCTCCAACCCATATAACATAGCTGGTCTCACTACTACTCTTGTAGACCTTCCCTATCACTCATAATGGTACTTGTCTGTCGCAAATCACTCTGACACTACTCTCCACCACCCGCATCCTGCTTGTACTCTCTTCTCCACCACTCCACTGCACTCACCATTACTCTGAACTGGGTTTCCAAGTATTTAAACCTATCCACCTTTGCAAACTGTACTCCCTGCATCCTCACCTTTCCTCTATCCTCCCTACCTTTCACACACATATATTCTGTCTTAGTCTTGCTGACCATCATTCCTCCCCTCTCTAGACAATACATCCACCTCTCCAAGGTCTCCTTAACCTGTTCCCTACTCTCACTACAAACCACAATGTCATCTGTAAACAGCACAGTCTATGGGGACTATTGTCTGATCATGTCTGTCAACCTGTCCATCATCACTGCAAATAAGAATGGGCTCATAGCTGATCCCCAATGTACTCCCACCTCCACCTTAAATGCACCTGTTACTCCCAACTCAGAACTCGCTATTGTCACACTAGCCTTGTACATATCCTGTAACATTCTTATGGATTCCTCCACCACTCCTGACCTCCTCATACAATACCACAACTCTTGTCTAGGCATCCTGTCATATGCTGTCTCTAAGTCCACAAAGACACAATGCAGTTACTTCTGACTTTCTCTGTACATCTCTATCAACACTCTCAGAGCAAACATCACAATTGTACTTCTCTGTCCTGGCATGAAACCATACTGCTGATCAGTAACCCTCACCTCCCTTCTTAACCTAGCTTCCACCACCCTTTACCATTACTTCATGCTGTGACTGATCAATGTTATCCCTCTGTAGTTACTACAGCTCTACACACCACCCTTAGTCTCATAATCAGTACCCAAACACATTTTATCCACTCCTCAAGCATCCTCGCACTTTCCATTACAGTAAATAATCCAGTTAAAAAGACCACTGCCATTTCTCCTAAATACCTCCATGCTTCCACAGGTATGTCATCTGTACCAATAGCCTTTCCATTCTTAAACCTCTTCATAGCTATCTGTACTTCCTCCGTGACAATCTGTTGCACTTCCTGATTTACCATACCCACATCATCCAACCTTCTTTCTCTCTCTCTCTCTCTCTCTCTCTCTCTCATTATCTTTATTTAACAGCCCATCAAAGTACTGTTTCCATCTGCTCTACACACTCTCCTCGCTTGTGAGTACATTTCCACCATTATCCTTTATCAGCCTTATTTGTTGCACATCCTTCCTAGCTATGTGCCTCTGTCTAGCCATTGGGTACAGGTCCTATTCTCCATCCTTGTTGTCCAACCTTACATACAACCCTTCAGATGCCCCATCCTCAGCCTTTGCCACCACCCCATCTCCTTATACTCCTGTCTACTTTCATCTGTCTGACAATCCCACTACTCCTTCACCAACTTCTTTCTCTGTATACTCTCCTGTACCTCCTCATTCCACCACCAGGTCTCCTTGTCCTCCTTGCTCTGTGCAGATGTCACACCAAGCCCCATTCTACTCATCTCCCTTACTAGCGCAGATGTAGTTATTTGCTAATTCTTCACTGCCACCCACTGCCTGTCTTAATTATTCCCTGAACTCAGCCTCACAATCACCCTTAGTAGCCACCATTTGATCTATGGTGCTGCCCTCACACTCTTCCACCTCTTCTTGATCACCAACATCATCCCACAGTCCAACATTCCATGCTGCCTAACTACACTTTCCCCGTTACCACTTTACTGTTTCCAGTCCCCTTTAAACAAGCCCACCTGCACAGGAGATAATTCACCTGTATGCATCTTCCTCCACTCTTGTATGTCATCCTATGCCCCCCAGTCTTGTAAAACTATGTATTCACTACAGCCATGTCCAACCTCTTTTGCAAACTCCACCATCTCACCTTCTGCATTCCTTTGCTTAACACCATACCTACCCATCACTTCTGCATTCCCTCTGTCCTCTTCACCAACATGCCCATTGAAATCTGCTCCAATCACCACTATCTCACTTTTGGGTACACTCATCCCCACTTCATCCAACCACTCCAAAGTACGTCTGTCTCATCCATCACACATGCAATTAGTGGAGCATATGCACTAACAACTGTCATCATTACACCATCAATTCCCAGCCTCCTAAACATCACTCTACCCGACACTCTTATCACCTCCACAAACACTCTTGGCATAATGTTCCTTCAGGTTAACCCCTACACCAGTTATCCTCTCATACACACCATGACAGAACTATTTGCACCTGACTCTGATATGGACAGCCATACACCCCTTCCATCTGGTCTCTGGCACACACAATATATCCAGTTTTCCTCTGTCCATTATATCAGCTAGCTCTGTCCCCCTACCAATCATACTCACAACATTAACAGTTCCTACCCTCATTAACACACTCCTAGCCTTTCTCCTCTCTGCCTGCCATATGAGCATCCGACATCCTCCAGGGTATGTCTGTGAATGCAAAGGCTAGTGTACTATCAAATGACATACATGTGTTACAGCAATATGAAAAAAGTGTCATTAATTTTGGCCCATAGCCCACTATGTATGTGCGGTGTCGTCCAGATGCCCTGCCCTAACAGGTTGACATGAAGGACTGAGCAGCAAGACCGTAATTACGGTGTGCCACACTGACATAGAACAGAAAAGTATAGCAGGTATAACCTGTGCATATGTATGTATGGGTAGGTGTACCTGGCTGCCTCATAACAACTGACATGGGATGCAAAACATCAGGTAAATAACCTGTACATGTTTTACACATGTATAATCTTAGTTTCTGTGCATCCAACAGAGTTACACTTCTACAGCTAATGGTTGTTGCATTGCCCTGACATACATGGATACTAGAATAAGCATGAGTATCACATTGAAATTGGAGAGGTGTCCAACTGTGTTATGATCTTGTGTCCATGCCTACTACAAACAGATATATGACCACCCACATAGCTGTATGGCCACAGCAATACCTTACTTGCAAAACCTGTCTCCACCAAAGCAGAGTAATCCTTTTTGCTGGACAGCAGCAATGCACAATGCACATAATGGGATGTTATATTGGCTGTACAGGGCAAAGTAGGATCATGCCCTAATTGGGCAGCATGTCAACCTTTGTCAGAACGAGCATATTAGGTCACAGGTGGGTTACTGTAAGGCTAACTATGAATACAAATTGGACACATCCACTTAGGGTAATCACAAGGACATCTTCACATATGTCTGCAGTCTCAGAGGCAACAACCCATACCACCCTGTAATGGTGGTCAATCACACCACATACATGTACACACACCATAGCTACAGCCAACCTGCTGCAGACAGGCTTAGGGCAAACATCACTCCCCTGGCTCACCATCAGTATATGTGGATATGCGCAGCACACGCACCCCTCCCCTCATCATCTTGAATCAGGTGCAAACTGCCTGATCAAAATTAACAAAATCAAGTCCCCTTGGAGCCTGATAACATTCCTGTCTGCATCCTACATGAACCCAGGCATATGCTTCCAGCTCCATTACACACTGTATGCAAGCAAAGCCTGAGCACCATTGCCATCCCATCTGCAAGGAACACAGCAAATGTCAATGATGAATGGTGGTTTATGCAATGTACTGGCCCTCACTGGGGGGATCATGACATATCAGGACAAGGAGTACAATGCATGTCCATACAGTGCTGTTAGGTACAAGGGTATGATGTGTTTGTAAGTGGTGGTTAACGATAAGCAATATTCATGTACTGGCTCTGTAAAGAACTCTGGGCAATGTCTGAGGTCCTGTGATGTGTTTCCCTGTTTATGTCTTCTAGGTGCCATGCAGAGGCAACCCACATACACTGCTGCAGAGACAGCAGCCATCACAGAAGCTGTAATAACACACTATGCTGTTCTTTTTTGCCATAGCTGGCAAAATCTGTGGGAGCAGACTGCCTGTGGAATGATCTTGTCAACAGAGTGAACATCTTGGGCCACCATGGATGAACATATGATCAAGTCAGGCAGAGAGCAACTGACCTGATTCATCGTGCCTGGCAAAGGGCTGCTGCTGTAGTGAGGGACCGTACTGCTACCAGTGGGGCTCCACTTATGGCAACAGAGGAGCTCCTTGCCAATCTTGGGGAAGCCCCAACATCAAACACGTGAAACTCCAGTCGTGGAGGTGGGTGGCACCCAGGCAAAAGGCGAGGAGCGTGAAGGTAAGGCCAAAGTGCACATCAATGTAATGAGGTAGCAGTGAAACTGTCTTCTATAGAGTCTTTAGAAGCATATGTCAGTGCAAAATGGATTAGTGTGTGGGGCTTAGTAATGCACACAAGTGCACATCTATGGTGAAGGACAGCAAATTGTGTAATATCATAGTGTGTACTGTACCTGTGCAGAAACATAGCATTCATCTTGTACCAATGCCTTATGTGAATCTGCTGACAATAGCTCTCCCCCACAATTACATAGGTCCCTCTGGTCTGCACATGGGACAGCAGTCTGAAGCCGGTAAGTATGCAATTTTCCTGCTGTGGCTCACCAGTACCCCCTGGCATGTTAAGGTCATGCATGTGAGCATGCACACAATTGTTACACTCAGTCATTGGGCAATATTTGCATGCTTGCTTGTGGTGGTGTTTACTGCATTGCATCACAGTGGTCATCACAGGGGCCTATTTGCAGGAGATGTCACATATCTGCAGCATACCTCACAACTTGTTATTGCAGGGCAGGACATCTGGACAAAGACTGACAAAATGGGGGGGGGGAGGCCAAAAACTAGGGTCATATTGTATAAATGAATGTTATACAGTGCATATAAATGGTGTACACACCTGTTAGAATGCCAGGTATTTGTGATATACAAAAATGAGAGCACAATAGACAATTTCAAAATCCTGCCAACCTGTCATGTGACCTATAACCTGTACAATTCAATTGTAATGCAAACAACTCTATTATGGGAACAATTATGACACGTAACAATCATACAACAACCTAGATGCATATGTATGCACAGGCTGAAGCTACTACTGTGTTGACGCAGCTTTCAATATAACTACAGCAGTACATCTTATTGGGTACACACCTGCCATCAATTAAAGAGACTCTTTGATTAACAACAAATAACGGTCAGCTGTTCTACCAGGATTATCCTAACATATGCCCAGTTGTCTGCTACAGCAACAGCCATGGTTTGCATGCAGCCGACGAATCTGCTAAGGGACCACATTTTTGAGATGTATCAGCCTAGAGAAGGGTACCAAAACATTTCCACAGCATTGCATATACCATGGAACACAGTGCAGACAGTCATCAAAAGGTGGTGAAAATATGGGGCTACAGTGACATTGTGAAGGAGTAGACATCCCTCCAAATTCTATGGGAATACAACACCAAAACTGGCCAGGGAGGCTGCCAGGAGCCCTACAGCAACAGTGAAGGAGTAGCAGGAATGTCCAGCAAGTACTGGGTGTGTACTACATGTGACAACAATCTTCCGTTGTCTCCATATGTTTTGCCTATAGGGTAGGGTTGGAAGATGGCAGCAGTTCCTCACATCAAACAATATCCAAACCTGGAGAAAGTCTGAAAGAAATACATCAGGTCTCCAAAAAGCAAGTGGGAAAATGTGTTATGGTCATATGGGACCAAGGTTGAACTCATTGCCACAATTCTGACAGGTTTGTATGGCACGATAACACCACGGCGCATCACCACAACAACACCACCCCCATGCTGAAGCATGGTGATGGCAGTCTCCTGCTTTGGGATTGCTGTTCACAAGCTGGAACTGGGGCTGTAGGCAAGTTGGAGGGGATTATGAACAGTTCCAAACACCAGTCCCTTGTGGCACCAATCCTTCTGGTGTCTGCCACATAGCTGTGGATGGAGAGGAATTCCACCTTTCCACACAGCAATGGCCCAAACCATACAACCAAATCAACAAAAGGATGGCGTCACCAGAACACATGCAATATTCTGCACTGGCCCACACCTACATCCAAAAGAAAATATGCAGGGAGACCTAAAGAGGGCAGTGCACAGGATATGCCCTTGCAATCTGACATAGTTGGAGGTGTTTTGCAAGGGAAAGTGTACAAACATTGGCAAGTCAAGATGTGCCATGCTGATAAACACCTTCCCAAGAGGACTGAATGCTGTGATTAAATCAAAAGATGATTTAACAGAGTATTACTTTAAGGGTGTGCACACTCATGCAACAAGCTTATTGTACCTATTGCATTTACCATATGTTACCCATGACTGATGTGTATGTTCTTCAGTTGGATTGCACAGGTTGTATGTCATATGAAATGAGGGAAATGTTATGACCTGCTTTCTGAGGTCTCATGTGATATATATCACAAAATCCTGGCATGTTAACAGGGGTGTGTACACATACTATATCTACTGTAAGCTTACAAAGTTGTTTGAGTAACTGCCTTTGTTTTAACATACATGTACTGCAGGTTATGCAGTCTGCACCTCAAATTATGACATTAATTAGTGGCACCATTCCACAGGTCATCTAAGTAATGTATCAGACAAACACATGAGTTATGGAGACCAGACCAAAAATATGAGCCAGACATCTAGACATTCATCAAAACTCTGTACAGTTGGGAGGTATGTTCTGTAGGAGTTGCCACAGTACTATACAGGTGAACAGCAATAATGTTTACATGGGTGCAGTGTGTGCTAGGTGAAGGCCCATCTCACTTATCCAAGAGGTGTATATTAGTAGTAACAGTAAGTGGAAAGGGCTGCACTGCATGATGCTGAGGGTCTGTCCAGAGTGTGTATGTTATTGTCTGACTGGGTGTTGTGAATGTCTCCAGTTGGTAATGTGAGGTCTGTGTAATGCCTTTGAGGCACCTCAGCTGTGTGTGTATATATGTGTGTGTGTGTGTGTGTGTGTGTGTGTGTGTGTGTGTGTGTGTGTGTGTGTGTGTGTGTGTGTGTGTGTGTGTGTGTGTGCATATCAGCAAACATTATAGTGCAGGTAGTAATTTACATATGTTGTTTTTCCCTCACAGGTGGACATGGTGGCCCAGTCCCTCCCACTCTGATCCTGATGTCAGTATCTCTGCAGACTCTGACCATGATGATGCTCCTATTGAGGCACAGGTGGGTTTGTCAGGGGCTAAATCTGTGCAATCAGTTGGCATCCCACTGTTGTCAATCCCATCTCCGCACACAGTCACAATGCCCACACATACCCCATCACCAGTGGCCACAGATAATGGACAGTTGGTGGGTGGTGGCATAGAACAGGCTAGTGTGGTGACTATGGCAAGTGAGGATGCAGGCACTAGCCATAGCCAGAGTGCTGGTGATGTCCCACATAGGCAGATGGGCAGGGGTGCTCTGAGGAGGATTGCAGCCCATCATGCCCCTTTTGCAAGTGCCACAGCAGCAGTCACCAGACAAATGTTTTGGGCCATCATGGAGGTACAGACACATAATGAATGTAACACCAGACATATATCCAAAGTTTTGGTTGAGCATATCCCTGGTGTCCGTGGCAATATTTGTAAACTCACTGCGGCCACCCGTGAGAGTACTGAGGTCATAGATAGATGGTGGGGGGAGATCTTGGCAATTCTTGACCATGGAATATCTGTGCTTGAGCATTTGGCGGGGGTTGGCTAACAGCCACATGGATGTAGGGCAGCATCAAGATCAGCTGAGGGTCTACGTGGACATGCACCATCACATTCCTGTACTGGCAGCACAATCAGCACTACTGAAGGGGGTGTGCTGTCCACGCCATGATGCAGCAGGCCATGGGTATGTGGTCCTGGCCGGTCGCAACAGGGACGTGGATCCAGCAGACAGCAGTCACCACTGGGGACTAGTACTACATCTGGACTTGGCCCTGGTGGTGCTGATGAGAGCCCTGGCAGGACCAGTTCCCATGTCTGTGGCCAGAGACAGTGAACTATACACCCTGCCATGTACTACCCACAGCTGTTCAAACTACCCTTGTGTACGGTGGTCACATAGTGTGACTGTCTGCATACAAACACACACATCACCATCAGACAAGTCACCTCCACAGACACACACCACTCCTGCAAAGCCCATTTAATGAACACCCCACAAACACATGCACATGATGTCAATCATATGGCCCAGCCTAGGCCTCTGGCAAACCCAGACCACACCCTGTGCATATGATGATGCCTGTGATAGATCCCTGTCATCCATACTATCAATGCAAGGGCATGCTAATATGGGTTTGATGCACAGGGTGAATATAGTGCAGTGTAGCTATGTAATACTATGTACGGTGCTGTATGCTTACATTTGTTATGGGTACACATACAGGTGTATGTACCTTATTAGCCAGGCTGCATTATTGCTGTTAGTACCGCTGGCTGAATGTAGTCTGACATGCTGTATTCTGTTTGTGTTCCAGGTATCTGTCTGCAGGCTGTGGCCCTGCAGACATCCCCAAGAGGGAGTACGGCAGAGTGGGAATACATAGACTGTGTCATAGGCAAGGTACAGCTTTATATGTACATGTACCAGGTGTGTATGCATGCAACAGTGTGTGAGGGACATTGTTGTCAGACAGTGTGACCTTGCATACATACCCCTTGTCACAGACAGGTAGCCTTCAGACTTGTCAGCTCAGTGTTGTGTATTATCACAGACTCATACATACAGAACAGGTTAGTGCAGTACTGTCAGCAGGTCCCTCACAAGCATAGCCATTACATTACTGCAACAAATTCACCTGTCAAAACCTGTTGGCCCTGCCATTTCTTTCCCATACACTCAACCCTGATGCAGTTGATGAGAGCATGCATGATACTGTATATGCCAGGTTTGTGGTATGTATTCCTGTTCAGCGGGTGGAACAGGGAGACAAAATAGTATATCCTTTGCATACACACAGTAAGGACTGACAGAGGGGATGTGCACACAGTAACATAAACATAGTTGACAATAGGCAGATTAGTAAACCTACATTTCCACCTTGATGTACTGTACTACTACTACATACACATGACATGCCCCACATAGATTATATGCATGGGACATAACATACCACCTCCTACAAGTAATTTTCTGAATACCTTCATGGATGGTGAGATAACCTATTGCTCCTACAAGCCTGGACAAGTGATAGTGTAGCAGATGTCATATCAGCATGATGTTTCAGTCAGGTATGATGCCTGATGCTGGCATGTGTGTCACTACACTCACTGTGACCTATTTAGCAGCAACATCACATACATGTGCATTGTTAAGGGACACAGACCACATATAGGTTGCAAACATCTGGATATTCCATAGACATCTGTACAGAGGACTGGTATGACATGCACAATGGTTTAACATGCTGCATGTGAGGCATATGCCGTTACTACGCTGTATAAAGTAATGCCATTGGGTGGTGGTAAATGGGCATGGATGGTACACAAGTCAAAATGGTATCAGCCAAACAAGATATGATCTTTACCCAAAGACACACACACACACACACACACACACACACACACACACACACACACACACACACACACACACACACACACACACACACACACACACACACACACACACACACACACACACACACACACACACACACACACACACACACACACACACACACACAGTTGCCAGTATTGAGATTAGAACCCCTACCTATCTAGTTATTTCTGCTATAGTATTACACAATTATCAGATGCGCCATGGAGCTTACATAATTTCACCTCGTCCCAAGGTACTTCTAAGGTGAATGACATCCACAGGCCTAGTAAAGTAGGGTGATGGGAAGTTTACATGGTGGTACACAACTCAAAATGGTATAACATACACAGCATTTGACTCTCACACAAACACACATACACACAGCTGCCAGCAGTGAGATTAGAACCCTACCTATCTAGTTATTTCTACTATAGTGTTATACATTTATCAGATACACCACAGAGATTATTTAGTTTCACTAACTCCCAAGGCACTTCTAAGGTGAATGACATCAGTGGGCCTAGTAAAGTAGGGTGATGGGAAGTTTACAGGGTGATACACAACTCACAATTATATAATGCACATAGTATATGTCTCTCACACAAACAATTGCCAGTATTGAGATTAGAACCCCTACCTATCTAGTTTTTTTCTACTATAGTGTTATGCAGTTATCACATACACTACAGAAGTTACTGGGCTGGCAGTTGGCCAAAGGTGCTGATAACTGCACAGCTGAGGTAAACTGTTACAGGTGCCAGACAGTCTGCCTTCAGTTTTCCCTTAGATCTTGCTAGTTCTTTCTCGTCTGCACTTCAAATAGTCTAATGGCTTTGCACCTCAGCAGGTTTTTTTTATCAATTATTCTAGCACACCTGAGAGCCTTTGGCAGTAGTCATTCCTCATGGAATTAGCTCCAGTTCTTAGTAGCTATGACCACCCCTGCTGGCATGATTAAAGTGCAGTTCTCTGTGCTTTTGCCCATTAACCTGGTGCACATGGGCATTCTGAGGCACTGTTGCAACTGCCTCATGTACACAGACAATATTCTCTTCTAAACTCCCAACACTCAGACTTGTGAAAGATACCCTTATATCACTGAAATGGAAGATATGCACTCTCCAGCAAAGACTGGACTATCTTGTCAAGAGGGGAATAGTCAACACCTGCAATACACCACATAGAACACATACCCCTCCAGAACACCGACTATCATAGCTCTGACATACAAACAATAACCACACACCCAACTTCACAGAGGCACTCAATAGACATTTACCCAAACAGCAGAGACCACCAAGACAGACACCCACTCAACCACCATAACACAACACAAACCACAAGACACATATCTCACCTACATAATATGCCCCTCAACCTAAGCCCCAAAGGCCAACCACCTTGCCTGATACAGTAATCATAAGTGAATCAATAGTGAGGCACACAGATGTCCCACTCACTAGGTTGAACATGGAGGAGGTAACAGTCAGCTGTCTATCAGGTGCCAGAATCCAGCACATAACACACCCAGTCAGGTCACTCCACAATAACTATAAGTATCACTCTGTTATTGTCCATGTGTGTATGAATGACCAGAAATGCACCTCCATGGACTATATGAAAAGAGACATGGTGGAGCTTTCAGATTATGTGGGCCAGGCAGGTATGACAGTAGCCCTGAGCAGTATACCACTGTCACCTAGAATGATACTACAGTACAAACAACAAATGATTGACTTCAACAATTGGCTTAAGTGTCTGGTATCACTTTCAAGGGATCCAGTATCTGTCTGCTTGGGATGACATGACTGACAGACTATGCTGGCTTGCCATAGATGGTCTGCATCTCCAACCTATCTAGTTATTTTTACTATGGTGTTACACAGTTATCGCACATGCTACAGAGCTTATAAGGGGGATCAGTGTCCAATGGTACTTCTAAGGTGAATGAAAGCAGCAGATCTTGTGAAGTAGGGCAATGTGAAGTGTACTGAGTTGGAAGAGTCTCCTAATACTTGGACCTATGGAGACACACACACACACACACACACACACACACACACACACACACACACACACACACACACACACACACACACAAACACAAAGACACACACAAGCAGGTGATGTGATATTATAAACTCAACCTCAGTAATGTTACACAGTGGGGCTCACCTTTTATGCTGGCACATGCAACTGTTTACAACTGGTATGCCACTGTCCACAGCAGGGCATCACTGTATGTCATTCAGGGTATCTGTGTGTGTGACTCACTCTCTCTGTGTCTCCCTGTGTCTCTTTCTGTATCACTGTCTGTCTCTCAGATCCCCATATCTATGTGTGTGTATTCTTGACGTATGTTATCTGTTGCCCATATATATGCGTGTGTATCTCACGCAACAGATGCAGATATATCACATATGGGCCACCTACAGCTAGCTGAGGGTAATCCTGTCTGGTGTGTGTGTGTGTGTGTGTGTGTGTGTGTGTGTGGGGGCAGTTGAGGTGTCAATAGCTGTCTGAATGCACGGACATATATACACAATACAGGCATATATTCTGATGTGGGTTTCAACATGTCCTGTGATAAGTGTAGGAGCATGCCCAGTGTGACCTTCTATAGTTAGGGTGGGACTCCATTCCAGAGATAGGTGTACTCCAGTCCAGGATTTTGTGTGCTACAACCATACCTCTCAGGTGTACACAAGACTTTCCTCGGGGTACTTGTTTTGTTTAGCAGACATTTTCTGACATATCTGTATTTTGAAACTGCAATGTATTATGTCCTTACCTAGTGCCAGACATCCTCAGATCATCACAGTGCTTTACCAGAGGAATAGTAGTTGTTTGATGCATAGACCAATATTAAGATGGCAGCTATGTAAATTCCTGCCCAACAAGGCCATTTCTGAGGTGTGGCTACAGCCAGTGTAGTAATGACACACAGCTGTGTGAACAGTCCAGCAACCTGGTGATATATTGGCTGGGGATCTCCTGCTTGTGTGGTATCTTTCTAACCTGAGATGTCATATCCTTGTGTGTGCATACCTCTGACCTGTACATTTTTGGCAGGTTGTACAGGTGTTTGGCTAGAGGTTTCATCCTTTCTATGTAAAATTCTGTTTTTTATGGCAAGTTAGTTACATATAATTAAAGAGTGATGTTACAAAATAATGAAAGGCATTACTGTTTCAGACTACATAACCTTCCGAAAATTCCCACTACTGCAAACCCCTCACCCCACCAACTTTCTCAGTATGTAAGGGCGATATTTACAACACATGCCTATCATTGTGCTTTTGTTCCACTTTTCTTTCTGCCCTTGTCCAGACATCTTGCTGTCACAGGTTGGGAGTTATGGGTGTGGATTTAGAGTGCATTCAGCTGTGCACACATGTCCATTATTGGTAAAAGCAAACATAAGAAAAAGGATTATTGAGAATGACCTCTGGCAACAATACCACACAGCACTTATATTTACAAAAGCCTTGGCACCTCTGCTACACATCCTTTAAGATGTCAGTAATATGTGCAGCATATTCCACATAGCACTGTGACTTCCAGGTATGTCAGTGGCAGAGCAGTGGGTGTCACTGATATGCATAACAGTTGACACTACAGTTATCTGCACATGGCCCTGTGAAAGGCAGGACTGTACCTAGGGCAGTACAAAATAACTGCCAGGAAAACATGCTGGCCAGATCCAGACAGTATTAACCACACATATACATAGTTCATTGACCCCTGCATATTGTGGACAGGCAACATGTTTTCATGTGTATTGGTACAGCCCTGCCAATGTGTGCTATGCTGCTATTTCCATGCAAACATATATGTCACTGCATTTGTGTGGGTATATGGGAGGGAGGAAGACCTGTCCACTGTACACATTTGCACAGACTGTGCTGGTATTTGCTTTATATTTTGGTTCTATTTACCATACTACTGTGCCCTGCCTTGGGGACTTGAGGCATATCAATAAAGAGCCCAGGTCAGATTGTACTGGTATACATTAGTTTTAAACTTCTTACCTTTCATAACCTTACTGCAACTGCGGGTCCTGCTGTGCTATCACTTTGTGAGTCTGTAGAGGGTTAATTCAACATTGGCACCATTTGTGTGCCTTTACCAGACAGTGTGCCTTTACCAGACATTCCTCTGTGGTTGTATGGGTGTGAGGGGTGGTTATGGAAGCCCCACCCTGACATCCATGCTTGTGAGCTATGACCCCCCCCCCACTTAGTTATCCCCACACCTATACTGCAGTGGGATTTGCCACCTTGGATACTACTGCATAGTGTGTGGATGCCAGTTTTGGCCAGACGTTTCCTGGTGGCCAACATAGCTGTCAGTTGTGTGCTGCTGTCCCAGTAGGCCACCCTATTCCCTTGCATGCATGCAACATTACCATATGCTATGCTATGCTAGCAGAACATACTATTCCATTCATTTATTGTTAAGAAGACTGACTTACCTTGTGCTTTCAGCAGTTATGAGGACAGTGCTTGAGGGATGCCTATTTTGGATGCACACAGTACACTGCCTATACATGGTAAGTTACAGGTAATATGATGTGTGTGTCATCCATTTTACTGTGTGTGTGCGAGTCAGAGACAGGTGTCAGTCCCTGTGAACCTTCCGGTGGCAGTGTGTGCTATGCATTGTCTCTTTGCCAAGGCCTGAACATACTGGGCATGCCTCCATCTGCCTACTGCAGCAGACTCAGGGGCCTCCTCCTGTGAGTCCTTCTGTGTCTGTGGGGACCTTGGCAATGGTGGTGGGCTGTGTGGCCCTTCCCTGTGTTGTCCCTGCTGCATCTGTTTCTGCAAGATTATATTGTGTAGCATGACACATACTATGAACATCTGTGCACATGTGGCTGGAGAGTACTGCACGGCTCCACCAGATATGTCAAGGCAGTGGAACCATGACTTGAGCATCCCAAACACACACTCTGTAATGATCCTGGTTTGTGCATGTGCCTCATTATGGTGTTTTTGTGTGGGTGTGGGTGTCATCATCCATGGCTCCAGTGCATAGCCAGCATCTCCCACCAGATGGCCATATGGGATTCCCCCACTGGCAAATGCCTGGTACAGCTGTGACAAATGCCAGATGTGGGAGTTGTGATAGCTTCCAGGACTACCAGCACACACATTCATGATAATGCCCTGGGCATTGCACATGACCTGGCAGTTGATGGAGGGGAAGCCCTTGCAGTTTATGTAGACCCTACCCTGTTCACTGGTTGGTGCTTGGATGTGGATGTGCATGCAGTCTATGGCACCCAGTACCTCCGGGTATTCTGCTACAAGGTGGAAGAGACGCATATTGCCAGTCCTCTCCTCAAAGATGTTGGAGAATTAAATGTGCTCACTGGCAGGTGGTAGCATGGCATCCAGGAACTGTTGAAGTACCCTGGATGCAGATGCCTGTGAGACCCCCATCATGTCCCCAGTAGGTCTTTGGAAAGTATCTGTAACTAGAATGTTTAAGGCCGCACGTACCTTGGTATCCACTGGGGTGGGTTCCCCTCTGTTGGTTCTAGCTCTGAGTGGAGGCCGGCACAGCTCAGTGAGTTGCTGAAGTATGTCTCTGTCCTCCCTGTAGTGCTCTACGATCTCCAGATCATGCAGCCCCTGGTAGGTTACCCTGGGTCTGAACACTCTCCTCCTCCTCCTTGGTCTGTGGTCGTTGTCAGCATTATCCTCCTCACCGCCCTCAGCCTCTAGCACAAACTGATGTATCAAAGCAATGGCAGCCCCTAACATTTTTCCAGTTAAGATTACACTGCATGTATACACCAATGGTGCAGAGTTTGTGGGAAAAAACAGACTGTCCTGGTGGCCAACATAGCTGTCAGTTGTGTGCTGCTGTCCCAGTAGGCCACCCTATTCCCTTGCATGCATGCAACATTACCATATGCTATGCTATGCTAGCAGAATATACTATTCCATTCATTTATTGTTAAGAAGACTGACTTACCTTGTGCTTTCAGCAGTTATGAGGACAGTGCTTGAGGGATGCCTATTTTGGATGCACACAGTACACTGCCTATACATGGTAAGTTACAGGTAATATGATGTGTGTGTCATCCATTTTACTGTGTGTGCGAGTCAGAGACAGGTGTCAGTCCCTGTGAACCCTACGGTGGCAGTGTGTGCTATGCATTGTCTCTTTGCCAAGGCCTGAACATACTGGGCATGCCTCCATCTGCCTACTGCAGCAGACTCAGGGGCCTCCTCCTGTGAGTCCTTCTGTGTCTGTGGGGACCTTGGCAATGGTGATGGGCTGTGTGGCTCTTCCCTGTGTTGTCCCTGCTGCATCTGTTTCTGCAAGATTATATTGTGTAGCATGGCACATACTATGAACATCTGTGCACATGTGGCTGGAGAGTACTGCAAGGCTCCACCAGATATGTCAAGGCAGTGGAACCATGACTTGAGCATCCCAAACACACACTCTGTAATGATCCTGGTTTGTGCATGTGCCTCATTATGGTGTTCTTGTGTGGGTGTGGGTGTCATCATCCATGGCTCCAGTGCATAGCCAGCATCTCCCACCAGATGGCCATATGGGATTCCCCCACTGGCAAATGCCTGGTACAGCTGTGACAAATGCCAGATGTGGGAGTTGTGATAGCTTCCAGGACTACCAGCACACACATTCATGATAATGCCCTGGGCATTGCACATGACCTGGCAGCTGATGGAGGGGAAGCCCTTGCAGTTTATGTAGACCCTACCCTGTTCACTGGTTGGTGCTTGGATGTGGATGTGCATGCAGTCTATGGCACCCAGTACCTCCGGGTATTCTGCTACAAGGTGGAAGAGACGCATATTGCCAGTCCTCTCCTCAAAGATGTTGGAGAATTAAATGTGCTCACCGGCAGGTGGTAGCATGGCATCCAGGAACTGTTGAAGTACCCTGGATGCAGATGCCTGTGAGACCCCCATCATGTCCCCAGTAGGTCTTTGGAAAGTATCTGTAACTAGAATGCTTAAGGCCGCACATACCTTGGTATCCACTGGGGTGGGTTCCCCTCTGTTGGTTCTAGCTCTGAGTGGAGGCTGGCACAGCTCAGTGAGTTGCTGAAGTATGTCTCTGTCCTCCCTGTAGTGCTCTACGATCTCCAGATCATGTAGCCCCTGGTAGGTTACCCTGGGTCTGAACACTCTCCTCCTCCTCCTTGGTCTGTGGTCATTGTCAGCATTATCCTCCTCACCACCCTCAGCCTCTAGCACAAACTGATGGATCAAAGCAATGGCAGCCTCTAACATTTTTCCAGTTAAGATTACACTGCATGTATACACCAATGGTGCAGAGTTTGTGGGAAAAAACAGAATGTAAGGTGTTTCCATACATTATACTGTTGTGCTTCAGATGCTGGCTGTATGATTGGCTGACTATGATACATTCAAGCTGCCACCTATATTACTCATTGCTTTGATTTGGCCACTGTGAGTGTTAGAGGCATTACTAGTAATTTGTGCATGATTGCCTTTATTCTGCTGTTGCCCCCTTTTTAATTATTTTGTACTTACATCTGCTCCCACTTTCAGCTATGCAGCCACCTGACAGCTGTATTATTATGTGCTTTGCCTGGCCCAATGTAAGTTGCAAGAGTCCCATATTAATGATTTCTACTTTATTTCTCATTTATTGTGCTGTTGCCCTTTCTTTTTTTTACACCTCCTCCCATTTTCAACTATGCAGCCACTTGCCAGCTGTATTATTGTGTGCTTTACCTGGCCCATTATGAGTTGAAAGAGTCCCATATTTGTGATTTCTACTTCATTTCTCCTTTATTTTGCTGTTGCCCTTTATTTATTTATTTTTTTTACATTTCCTCCCATTTTCATCTATACAACCACCTGCCAGCTGTATTATTGAGTGTTTTCAATGGCCCATTGTTTGTTGCAGTATCCCATATTGCTGTTTCTACTGCATTTCCCTTGTTCTGCTATTTCCTTTTTCTTTTCCTATATCCTTCCTGTTTAAGCCCTGGTGTGCTGCCCAGACCTGTTTAGCTAGTGTAAACAGCAAGAAATGGTCCTTCCCTGGGCGTGAACATGCTCCTCAGTTCATGGAATATGACTATACAGCCTCAAACACACCCCCTCGTTTAGCTGTGCTTAGCTAAGCACAAACCTGGCCAATGGAGCTCCATTGTGCTTACAGCAAGCATGACACACCCCCTTTTCATGTTAGTTGCTCCTCCTATCTATGCAGTGTTGTTAGAGCACCTACACGGTTAGGTGCAGTGTGACACTTAGAAGAATTTTGTGAGTCAGTATAAGTCCCCTCATTAACATACCCCACTGCCTTACTCCATAGTTACTGCACTACACAAGAGCTTTCCCCTTTAGCAACCACTGTTCCCTGCCATTGATTTGATTCTGCTTTCCATTTACTATAACGGCAAAATGCAGGTTTCCCCTAAAATGGACTTTTCTCATTTATTTTTTTATTTTCCCCACCATCCCATTAGCATGGCGTTTCCCTATGCTTAAACGGATGAGATCGTCCGAGAAATAATAAACTTTTATTTTTTTTTATAAAATAATCAGTTTAACATGCCAATGGCCATATATTTGGCCATTGGCATGCCTATAGGTTAGGGTCCATGCTTTTATTGGAGCTGTCATGGCTCTGTTTTCAATTTTGCATAAATGTATTCAGCTAGTAGCCGAATACATTTCTGCAGCTTACACTGTTCCTGCATGGCTACCTACCTGCTTCCTGGATTGCTATTTTTCCTCATTTGCATGTTTTTCACCAGCAAATGAGGTAATTAGCATCCCGCATGGGTTTCCATGCAGGAACAGCATTGGCTCGCTCGTGCACGTCAATACGATGTGTTCCTGGATTGCTCAGAGGCCGTATTCCGTGCAGGAGTGGCTAGACTGCTTCTGCACAGAAAAAAATACATTCATGAATCCCAGGGAAAATCTTTATACAATGAAGACCAGTAGAAAAAACACAAAAATACAGAAAACAGTGGATGGAGTAAACTAGTAATGTATAAAAGTGTGCAGGTGTGTGCATGAATGTGCATGAGCATCCACCAGTATGCTAAATGGGAGAATTATATCAAAACATTATGGTAATAGTGGCATGAAAAAATGCTTGTTTTGAATCTACCATTTAAATCTCTGGTGTGATGCAAGAGTGGACTACATCTAATCAAATCAGAACTGAGGTTAAAGTAACTAAACACATATATATTTATACACATTCTACACATCATTTTTAAATTTTTAGTATGTTTGGTACCTTTAGTACATAAAAATATTTTATCGCAATTTCCCTAAAAAACATTTACAGATTATGTGTTAGCCTACATGAATTCAACGCACTCTTAATAGAGCAATAGTAGTTAAGTCCTGTTTTCTGAATGCATTTAATTTCAGCTGCGAGCAAAATTCTTTTTTCTCAAAAATATATCCTTCAAACTCATTAGTCTCCACACAGTCCAGAATGATAAATTTAAAACCAGAATGTCTGGGGTGTTCTAATAAGTGTTTGGATAAGGCATTCCTCTGGCATTTGTGTCTGATGTCAGAAAGATGACCTGCAATCCTCCTTTTCAGTTTATTCTTAGTCTTATGCATATAAAATGCAGGGCAGTTATTACACTTGGCCCTATATATAACTTTTTCAGCATTACAGTTACCACCTGTTGAATATTTTACCATCTTTTTAAGATAGGGACACTCAAATGAGTCACACTCCATCAAGTACTCACAGAAAGTGCAGTTAGACGGCCCACAGATTTTAGTGCTTATGTCATCCTGGTATTCCTTAATTTTCTTTTTCACATAGCTATGTATGCATCTTATCTTTCAAAATACACAATTAGGGTGATCTCCTAAAATCCCTACAAGCTGCTGATTGTCTGTGAGGATGGCCCAGTTCTCCTTAATAATAACTTAATTGTATTGAATTCACAAGTGTAAGTTAGAATGCAACTGTCCTTACTTTTCTCTTCTTTTGCGTTAGGGTGACTTCCTTGCATAATTCTACCAAAGGGCCTATGCCACAGAGGATCATTGTTAGTTTTAGAATCTCCAATGGGATCCTGGATCATATGTAACAAGTTTAATTCATATACTCTGGTTAAGAAATCGTTTTCAAGATCATGCATATTTTTGAGAAAAGGGGCCAAATCTGTGGTAATGCATGTTAATCTGTAGCCTTGTGATTTTATTACACTGATCTTAGTTTTTACTGGATGCATACTGTCACTGCGAAGTAAGTAGTTCACTCTTGTTGGCTTCCTGTATGTTACTAATTAATTTTCCTTTGTCTTTATCAATGCTGAATGTCACATGAAGGAACTGCACTGACTCCGAGCAGATGGAAGAGATAAATTTCCAGAAGGAGGTGGAGTTACGGATGTAGTGGATAAACTCAGTGAGTTTAGATTTCTCATCTTGCCAGACAATAAATACATCACCAATAAAGCGAAGGTAGCTGGGCATAAATCTCAGGTATTCACTTTGCAGCAAAATATCCTCTTCCCACTTGCCTAAGGCTGCATTGGCCAGGCTAGGGCCCATAGCTGCACCCATGGCTATCCCCTTATCTGTTAGTAAGCCTGGTCATTGAAACTGAAAATAATTGTAACTCAACACCAAGTCTATTAGTTTTCCCAAGCATTCAGTTTGTCCTTGTGTACCATTGTTATTTCTGCTATAAGCCTCTGTAGCTGTTTCATTGCAGTACATGTGTGGTAACACTGTACAGGGCTTCAGCATCAATAGTTACCAATATGCTTTGTTCATTCACATATACTTCTTTTATTTTTCTTAAAAAATCAAGTGAATCTAAAATAAAATATGAGCTTTTTTTCAGGAAGAGGCTGTAGAATAAAATTCCTTATCCTCATGAGGTTTGGGAATCGTGAAAAAACAAGGTAACTTTGGGTGAGGAGTGTTTAAATACTCAAAAAAGTTTTCACTAATAAGTTCTTCATTAAATGTTGTGGTTAGCTTATCTTTTCATTCTACATATGCAGTTTTAACCTCCTCAAAGGAATGTTTAGAATCAAGCTCAGGTGTGCTCAGCATGTTCTCCAATTTAATTTTATAACTGTCAAGTATCTATAACTAGTATGCCCCAACCCTTGTCAGCCTTCATAATGTCTAATACTGTCATTGCTCAAATTCTTAAATGCTAATATCTCAACCTTTGAAATATTATAAAACTTACTATTTGGTGTTTTTTTTTTTTGAGACCCTTTCTTATGTCGAGCTCACATTTTGTCTCAAAGGCTGCAAGTATGGGATGCAGTGGGAGACAAAAACTACTACCTCTTTTGTTTTTTTCTTTGATGGGCTTATCTTCCTCCATGTTATCTTTTTCATGAAATACAAGTTTCAAATTCAACTTTCTCACATACATTTTTAAATTAGCGATAGTCTGTGTCTCATTGCTCCTTCTGTGAGATATGAATGTAAATCCTCTGTTAAGCACTTTTTCTACAAGTACTGTCAGTGGTTTCTTTGAATGATTCCAGATCCTGGGGGCTAATTCCATATACAGATTTGTGGCCTTGATGGTTAGAAGTTGTTGTTTCCCAGGCACCTCAACTCTCTCACCCCTGTCCATCCCAGTCCACTGCTTCCTCCTCCAGTTGTTCTGGCCCTCCCTCTGTGGGTTCAGATGGTAATTTGCTTCCTTTCTCTGAAACCTGGGCTGTATCTCTGGTTGTAGTTGTAAATGTTGTGATGATAATTCCTGTTCATGTGTACTGGGCTCTGGTGATATGAGCTTTTGGGGAGTGTATTGGGGCTGGATAGGATTCCGGTGTTCTTTCATGTCCATTTGTGGGGTCCGAGTGGTACTGGATACCATCAGTCAGTCCTCTATTTGTCTGTCTAGTTCTATGGGTATGTTGACATTGTGAAAAACCTGTTCATTCCTACCACCAGCAATACCAGGCTGAACATTCAGATTTTTGTTGTCAAAATTATTGTCAATATAATTATTGTTACCATTACTGGCATCATAAGTATTATTATTGGTACTATTGGTGATAACTGTAGGTGTCTGTGTTAATCCTGTTGTTGGCTCTTCCGTTAAAACATCTCCTGTAGTTCTGACATCTATTTCCACCTCCCCTTGTGGATCTATGCGTTGTGAGATGCTGTGGATCATCTTTGTCCATTTGATCACTGTTCATTTTCTGAATCTTTTTCTTTTGGATGGACTTCTAATAATTGGGAACTGTCTCTGCCACATTGTGGAATTTCTGTTTGTGATCTGCCTCCTGCTTGCATTCAGTCTCAAGAGTCTCAATTATTTCCTTTCTGGTATCCTGTTTTTCTTTGTTGTGTTTGATAAGCAAGTCTATTAGTTTGAAACTAGCTGTCTCAAGAATAGCAGTCCATTCCTGGGCTAGTTCTTCACGCACATTGTTCCACATTAACGTTTTATAAAGTCTCAGTCCCCTTGGCAATCTTCTTTTATCTCTGCTCTGTTCCAAATATATTTGCTCCCAGAATAGACCTTGTAGCAGTTTAAGTTGCTTTTCTAGCTTTGCAAAATTATCAGACTTAATAATATCAAACATTTTCATCTCAATGCTATAACCAATATATTAGCAACGTTAGTGCTATTTTGACCTCACCTAACCATATTGTTGCCCCCACAATCCCTTAAAATGTAGTTATCCCTGAAAATTCCTTGGAACAAATTTTTCAGTCATTGCCACTGGAACATCAGGTAGCATATCATACCCACCTTTGGTACTGTAAATCCATAAGGCTGTGGATTCTGTTTGTACTCCAGCTGACTGGATTGCTGACAGTGCAGTACAGCATTAAGGAGTACTCCTGAGACTTCTATCCTTTGGATGATATGTTAAACTGAGGTCCCATCTGTTTGAATTGGTGGTAGCGCAAGTGGATATAAAAGATCTTCCTGCAACTATGAGAAAGAGTAAGGGATTTATTATATACATGTCCTTAGTATGTGCACTTCATCCCACATCATTCTTAACATAATACTAATAACATACACAGAAACAATGATGATTATATTTCAGCCCCATCCCTTCCCACAAATTTTTTTCTTGTGTTATTCATAGCTGTCTGTGAATCCTAAATCTGATTAAATAATAATTTCTTACATGCCATATTCCTTGCATTTCAAATTACACTTAGCAATCACTTTATCCAACTCATTAACATTTTCCCTTTTAACATTTTCATAGTAACCATATGTTAACCATATTCCTACCTATTCTATTAAACTTTTGTTTATACAATTTTTTGTAATATAACCCCTTGATTTGTTTTATCGTTACACATTCTATAATCAAGTGTTCTATTGCTTCCCCTACCTGACATACCCTATATACACTATCTTCCTTTTGTTTCTATTTCATTTCAGCCTTTACAGGCAACTTCTTTATCATAAATCTTCATAAAACTCCTTTAACTCAAAATGATTTTCTTAATCTCTATTTTATCTTTATTGTAGCCTTCACCCATATTTTCCCAAGGTATCACATAATAAAATGTTATTATAATATTGTCATACTATTTATTTCTATTCATTTTAATGTTACACTGTAGTTCCCTTCTTTTGTCACTTCATAATACTCTTTTTCATAGCCCTCCTTTAATTTTTTCCCATTCAACTCATTATTTCTCCTATTAATTTTTTCCAACACAATCTTTTTCTTTTCCATTTATTTTACTAAACAGCCAGCAGCCAATGAATAGGAGAAACACACACACACACACACACACACACACACACACACACACACACACACACACACACACACACACACACACACACACACACAAACTGATTTTTTTAAAAACCTAATGCACCATCTTTACTTTCACAATATATTACACTTGTCTTAACTGGGTTTAGTCTAGAACCTGAAAGCGAAGAAAAATTCAACTCCCACAATTTTTTTTCATTTTTTTTTTTGTGGAAACAAAAAGAATCCCCACAAATATCCCAATTTTCACTACCAACAAGAATGAACTAAAAAACACTTTTTACTATATGACAAAGCAAACAGTTTACACATATGTATTATATTACTAGTTTCCTGTATAACATATTTCCATTGCTTTTTCCATTTCATGACATCCAGACCCCATTCCTAATAATTTTTATCCTACCGTTTATAATATATGCACACTATCTTGCCTGTTTCTCCAAAACATTTACATTTATTCTTATTCATATTCAATCCCACTTTCTTCATTAAACTTTCTATTTCAGTAATGCATCCCTTAATCTATCCCTCCCCTTGTTATTATTATAAAATCTTCTGCATTTGACATATAAATGGGTATTTCTAGCTCTTTATACATTTTAATACCCTTTATTGACTCTTTCTTTTGCTGTAACAAGTATGGCATTCATTACCAATGTAAATAAAACATTACTCAAAGTACATCCTTGCTTTACCTCTTTTTCTGTTTTAAGCTCTTCACTAAGCCATCCAGTTATTATCAACCTAATATTTTCATATGCAGATTCTATTATTCTAATGATTTTAGTGTCACATCATAAGCTTTCAAAATCTGAAACATTTTACTATAACCAACAGTGAGTGTCATATGCTTTTTCCACATCACATATAGCAATTATACCTTCCCCACCTTCTTTATTATTACTAGCCACTTGTTTTACTATCACCAGTCTGTACTGCTTCTACTTTCTGTTCCATAAATTCTTTGTTTGAACACATCACATTGTTAACAATTTTCTTAGTCTTTTTTGCAAAATTAGCACAAAAAGGTTTGTAATCTGCGTTATTTAAGGTTAATTGTCTCCAGTTTTGTACTTCTGCTGTATCTCATTTTTTTGTTAATGAATTTCATTATTCCTTCACAAATTCTTCTCTTATTAATTCCATTTGACAACCAATCATTTATAACCCATCCATTTCTTCATCCATTTCTTTATAAAACTCATAACCTATCCCAGCTGGTCCAGATGGTCCAGAACATATACTTCATTATATTCTGATAGCTTACTTTCCTTATATAAACCAACAATACTACTTTCTTCAAATTTCTTAACCTCCCGTATATTTCCCTCCATCTCTCTCCTAGTGTACAGCTGTTTTACATATCTTTTATCAGCACCCATAATCTCTTCCATGCCATATACTGTGTTTCCATCATTGTTTTTCACTGCACACATTATTCCTTTATAGGTTCATAGGTGTGTACTAGGCTAATAGCCCTGGAGCCTTTACAAGCCTAGCCCAAAGAAGTACCCTGGCATCATGCCACCCAACGTTAGTTCCTAGTGCCTCTATCAAGTAGAGCCAATGGAGTGATCCCTGGGGTGAACTTTCTATTACCCATGCACTCATCAAGATTTCTTGTGAAGAGGGACAGTGAGGTGCTCTGCCTTGACACTGAGGTGCTCTGCTTGACATGTATGGGAAGTCTTTTCCAAAGCATGGGCAATCTCTGGGTGAGGAACATGTCCCTCCAGCATGTTCTGTTGATTGTGGTAATGAGGTTGAGGTCTCCAGAGCATGTGGTGCAGAGGGATTGGGATTTATTTAGATGTAGCATTTCTAACAGAGCTGGATCAGACATGGCTTTGCAAGTCACGTAGAGATCACCTCTAAGTAGGTGATATGAGACAGAGAATAGCTAGGGTCTTTTGAGTCTGTCTGTGTAAGACATGTGTTTAACATCTAGGGTCCTCTTCATGAGGTACTTCTGTGACCCAGCTGTTGCAGGTATCTAGTTAGGTACATGCCAAATGGGGCATTATACTCAATGACTGGTCTAATGAGAGAAGAGTAGAGAGAGAGAGATGATGACCACTTTCTCCCTGGATGCAAAACCCTTGGTAATGAGATGTGCCACATAGAAGGACTTTCTGACCACAGTGGCAATGTGGTGGTCGAAGGAGAGGTTCCTGTCAACCTGCATCCCCAGATCTCTCATAATGCCTTCAGTATTCAGTGGGCTCCCATCGATGTGGTAATTAGTGGGGATGACAATGCATTTTTTGGCGTTAAGCTTAAGGCCATGGTTTCAACACCAGTCATTGGTCTCAGTGAGGCTTTTCTGTAGGAAGTCTGCATCACCTGGGGAGTTAATAATGGCTCGCAGTTTGCAGTCATCTGCGAACTTGGTCAGCCAGAGTTCCTTTGTGTTGGCCTGGACTTCTAAGAAGTAGATGCCAAACAGGAGACAACCCAGGACCAATCCCTTTGGGACTCCACTCGTGACTGGTTGGCAGTCTGACTTGGAGTCTACTACTTTCACACTGTGTGTTCTATCTGTGAGCCAATTTGTAACCCACCTAATGATATAGGGGTTGATGCCTAGTTTGACGAGTTTATCAATAATTCCTGAGTGAGGAATGGTATCAAAGGCCTTGGCCAGATTGAGGTAGGCTGCATGCACTGCCTTATCTTCATCCACAATCTTGGTGACTGACTCAAAGAAGTCAACTAAGATGAGCAGGCATGATCTCCCTTTCACAAAGCCAAATTGCATGGGTTCTAGAGTTTGGAGATTTCCTATATCTTTGTTAATCAGGTCCATGATGTGCACCATAGCTTTACATATCAGACTCGTCTGGCTAATGGGGCAATAATTCCCAGGGTCTGTAGTCACTCCCCCTTTTTGGAGAGGAATGACTGCAGCAGTGTGCCATTTGGTAGGGACAAAGCCTGAGGTGAGACTGTGACTGAACAGAGCACACAGATGTGGTGCCAGTTCACTTTGTAGTTCATGTAGAACACAGCCAGGGATATTTTTGGGTCCCATGGAAGCTGTATTCTTGGCCTTGGACAATGCAGCTTTAACCTGCACTAATGCTGGGTGCCTGGCATTCTTTTGGTATTGTAATTGGTCCTTTGGGGGGGAAAGAGGGATAAAGTTGGCAATGAATCTGTCGGCCAGTATGTTGGCAATATCCATTGGCTCAGTATAGGAGGTACCATTGTGCAGCAACTCAGAGCAAATCTGAGTATTACCGGAGGTTCTTGATATAGCTATAGAAGGCTTTGTGATTGTTTTAGTGTCTGCTGCAATTCTGCCTTCATAGCTGGCTTTAGAGGATTTGATGAGGGATCTCAACTTTTTGTTGAGTCTATTAAGGGAGTTTTTCCATTCTTGGGACTTCACCTTTTTCTGCAACAGTTTCTTCCTTCTGTTGTATAGGTTATTAATGGCAGGGGACTACCAAATTGACTTCCTTTTTTTGGAGGAGAGCATCTTGGTTCTGTTGGGCATGGCTAGTTCCATGCATTTATGTACATGTTCGTACGGTGCATTGGTGTATGATTTGGCAGTCATGCAGCTATTTTCCATTGGCATGGGTGCCGCAAAGTTAGCCACCTTTGTTTTTAAGAGTCCAAAGTCAGCTTTTGAGAAGTAAAGGTGGTAACCATTGCAGGGGGTGTGGGTGAGACGTGGATGTCCATGATGATTAGTTTGTGGTTGGATCTGACCAGGGAGGGATTGATTATTGGTGTAGAGCAATGGTCACTCATGTTAGTAGTAACCAGGTCAAGGATGTTGCTTCCTCTAGTGGGGGTAAGAATGAGCTGGTCCAGGGCATTGGAACTGATGAATTCTAGGAAGCATTGGGCCAGTATATTGGTACTTGAGCAGTTTTCCCAGTTGATGGAGGTGTAGATGAAGTCTCCTTGTAGGAGAGTGCTGGGTTGGACCTTGTTAGATTCCAGGGTGCTTAGGAACATGGAGTGAGAGTCTAGGGACATGGTTGGTGACCTATAGCAGGCTATGACCTAGATTGTCGTCTTACCCAATGTTAGTTGCACATGAAGTATCTCAGATGCGTTATGCTGGGCTACTAGTCTAGAGGTGTGCATATCCTTTACGAATATGGAGACACCATCACCTTTGAAGCTTCAGTCCATGTTTTGGGGCCAAAAGGTGTAGAATGAGTTATAGCCTGGTAGCACAGGTGTGCTTTCTGCCACTTTAAACCAGGTCTCCATTACAGCACAAATGTCGATGTTCTCCATTTTGAGGAGTGCTTCGAGTGAGTGCATCTTGAGATTTAGACTTCTAGTGTTGAGCAGCATGACCCTCAGACTGCATTTATTTATAGCTGTTATGGTGGTAATTTAGTCTTTGGAACATTGCCTAAAAAAGGGACTATAGGGGTGGCAAGAGCTTTAGCCAGTACCCGGAAACCCAGGGGTGACAGATGCAGGCCATCTCTGGCAAAGCATTGAGGTCTGTCAATCATGTCATCCCAAGCAGACAGATACTGGAGCCCCTTAGAATGATACCAGAAACTTAGCCAATTGTTAAAGTCAATCATTTTTTGTTTGTACTGCAGTATTATTCTGGGTGACGGTAGGCTACTGCTTAGGGCTAGTGTCATACCTGCCTGGGCCACATAATCTGCGAGCTCCACCATGTCTCTTTTTATTTAGTCCAGGGAGGTGCATCATAGGTCATTCACACCCACATGGACAATAACAAAGTCAGACTTATCAGGTTTGATCCGTTTCCTCTTCATTTTTCTCTGTAAAATATATATTTTGCTTATAAATGACAGTACTAATTTTCTTCATGTTTTCCTTATACATTTCCTTTTCATTTCTCCTTTCGTTCTCATTGCCCATTAAGCAATCATAATATTGGGTGATTAGCTCTTCATATTTTTCTTTTGTAGTATTCCAAAAATTTATTTCTATCATCATATAATCCGTTTTATACTTTTCTTTATAACATCCCTCTAATCCTTTATATTTGTGATCTTTTTACAAATTATTACTTTCTTCCTTAAGACAAATTTCTTTATCTACTTCCCCAAACAATCTTTCCCTTTTTCTCTTTTATATAACATTTTAAATATGCAATACCTGCCATAATGGCACAATTATCAGTTAACCGTACATCAAAGGCTGACTCTCTCACTTCAATCAAAGTCTGTGTCTTAATACTTACTCCCTGTTTTATATGTATAAGCCTTTTCCCCAGTGTTAGTAATCCTATTCTCATCATTTTCCTATATTCCCGAATGTCCTTATTTATTTTCTGGTCTCTTATCTTAAATTATATTAAAAATAACCCATCAGAACTATAGCAATTTTATTATTTCTTCCAATAACAATTATCTTTCGTTCTGTCATACTAGTGAATGTATATAAATCAATTAATCTCCCTACCTTCTTACCATCTCTTATATAACACACAACACACCTCCCATGCTTCACCACAACAATATCGATAACTTTTATTCCAGGTTTTTAATTATTATATCAACTCCAGGACTTAATTCTTCACAACCTATATCAAAAATATTGACAAAAGTCCATAAAATGTAGGTCCAACTGGCCAAAAATCTGGACACCAATCAACATAAAATTTGCATGTATAATAATGTAACTCCGCCTACTCCCGTGAAATTGTGGGATACCAACATTCACATAATTGTGAAAATGTTCCCCAATTTAACATTAACTCTGAAAATATATATTCACACAGAAACACAAGTTAAAGTCCCTTTACAGCAATAAGAAAAAATCTGAAGGGAAGTAGTTGGGAGTAAGCATATAAAACACTTTGCATTCTACTTTCTGCCCTACCACACTTCTAGCATTTACATACTGACTTTACATTAGCTGCACCCTTATGTAAATTCATTAAAAATAACATACATCAGCAACTGTACCATCATATATAAAAGAACCATGCATTCTATTAATTTTAATAGGAAACTAATGTCTGTCATAACAATCATTGGTATAACAAGCCACTGTAGTTGTCAATATGTGACTATCATGTCATTCTGATCAATGGGTGAAATAAATCTGATTCAGGAACCTTCTGCTCTTCTTTTTATGTAAATACCAATGTGCACTGGTAGGTTTTGTAAACAAATATGGTAGTTGCTGATGCTAGGCACTGACTCATACATCTAACTATCCTGAAATTAGACTTGTATTTTAGCTCTGTCCAAGTCTCTCTTCTTAATCCCAATTCCCTCCTAAAACTGGAGACTTTGGAGAAAAGGCTGTGAAACAAACAATACATAATGACAATAATTAGGGTTATGTATGTATATATGTATGTATATACAGTATAATGAATCATTTGGTTTTGATCAAGTGTGCCTCAGAAGCTTTATTTTTTTGGAGTACTTTGCCCGTTAGGCGCAGTTCTTTATATGCCAATTATTGATGTATTTACTGTTGTCTCCATGTTATTTCAGTGGAAATGGAAAACGAAAAAGGCAACCAACGAAACAAAATCCAAGGTATCAGCTGTGTACAATCCCCAAAGTAACCAAGCACCAACGGCAAAAAGGCTTGAACGCAGATTTATTTAAAAGACTAAAAAGCGTTTTCGCTGCTAACTGAATACAGCAGCTTCTTCAGAAACATACATAAAAATGAAAGCGCCAAAAAAACAGTTTAAATATCCTAAAGGAAATGTGTCAGAAAACATCACTTCCTGGTAAGGCGCTAAAAGCTTCGAAAACTTTTTAATTTTTTAATTAAAGAACATGTCAGTCAAACAATCTAAAATTAATACAACCAAAATACCAAATAAGCAACTACAAAACTTGCTAGAATATTAAATAAGGAGTATTAAAAATAAAAATAAAATATTAAATGAAATCCAAATCAAATAACATTTAAGTGTGAGATCATCCCATAGTTTATACTGGAAATTACAAAAGTAACCTGCCTTAAGAGAAAGCAATCGTAATATTAATAAGTAAAAGTATATGAAAATACAGTCCATATAAATATTTATAAATATGAATATAAAATACCTAACTTTAATGACGAATTTTTACCTAGAATAACTTCTCATTTTTAGAACTGCAGAAATATTGCAGTTCTCATTTAAACCAGGATTATTGAAAGCATCAAGTTTTATTTGCCATTCAAGTTCGCGTAATTCAAGCATAAGTGAAAGTGGGCCTCCTCTAATACTGGTAGGGAGATGGTCTATACCCATGAATGAAAACTTATGATTTGGGTGACTATGAATATGCTTAGCAAGGGCGTTTTCTAATTTATTATTCCTAATAGCATAAATGTGCTGATATATTCGCTGGCGAAACTTCCAATCCGTCTTGCCAATGTAGAATGCTGAACAGCATTCACAAAGGGCCACATAAATGATGGATCGAGTATCGCAATTCATTTTATGATTAATGAAATATCTTCTCTCCCTGACATGAAAAGATTGACCTACTTTTATAAAATTACACCAGTTACAAGCCCCACATATCGAAGACCCTTTGCATCTATGAAATTGAACACCAGATGATTTAGTTTGTAACAATTCTTTTAAGTTTTTTCCTTTTCTAAACACTACTTTTGGAAATGACCCTAACTTTTCAGAAAGGAATAAATCGTTACTGATAAAGTGCCAGTTTTTAGAAATGACTTCACAAATATATCTTGAATCACTACTAAAGGTAGTGATAAAACTAGTAGGAAACTTGACTATATTATGTGTTACTGTTGATGATAAGTCAGGAAATATTTCCTGAGTGGAATCAGTCAATGATGTAGTACAAATATCTAAGTCAATAATTTCTGAGTTGTTCTTAAATTCATCTAATAAAGGTTTATAAAAACCTGTAGAACGTTTAAACTCTATTTCTGAGATGGTGTCATCAATAAGAGTGTCTGGGTAACCTCTATTGAGGAATTGGTTTCTCAGAAAAAAACATTCCTGTTGAAAAGATTGAATTGTATTACACATCCAAACAGCTCTTACTAGCTGTCCCTTCACTATTGCTCGCTTTTGTTTGAAGGGATGAGAGCTAGTGTAATGAAGCAAGGAGTTACAGTATGTAGGTTTACGGAAGACGGAAGATAAATACTTCCCACCTATTATATCCTTGGTTAATTTCACGTCCAGATAGTCAATTACCTCGGTAGAAAAATGATGAGTGAATCTAAGAAAACTAGTTGTTTGGTTCATATAAGATATTAAAGTTTCCGCTTCCAATGAGTCGCCATGGAATAAAATAAAGATATCATCTAGATATCGTGTGTACAAGCGAAGCTGGTTCTTAAATGGTGAATTTATGAGAATGAATTTATTTTCCCAATAGGCCATAAAAAGATTAGCGACGCTTGCACCACACGGAGAGCCCATGGCTACCCCTTGTTTTTGAAGATAATATTGATTATTGAAAATGAAGAAATTAGAACTCAGAACTAGATCTAATAGTTCTGTAACTATCTCAATTTCATTTTCAATAGCATGAAGGTCACGTAACATTAACTCTATCCATTCTATAGCTTCCTGATGTGGAATGGAAGTATATAGGTCCACTACATCTATGGTAAGGAAATTGTTGGAATTCTCAAATGTGATGTTATTAATATTACTTAAAAATGACCAAGAATCTTTACAAACAGCTGGAACATTCTTAATGTATTTGGTCAGAATATGGTCTATAAGTCTGGCGCAAGGATGTGTCATGGACAATCTTCCATCTACCAAGGCTCTCATTGGAGGATTCCCAAGGTCCTTATGGATCTTGGGAATTCCAAACATAACAGGAACCTTGGGGAAGGAAATGTCCAGGAAGTTATACAAATCAAGATCAATCTTCCCAGCGAGGAACATATCTCTCAAGTACCCTCTAATTCTTTGGAAGGTCATATTCATTTCATTAAGGGAGGATGGGCTATAAGCTGGTGAGTCTAATACTGCTAACATTTTGGATTATGGCAATTGGCTGCTGATGGGAAATCCTGCCATCACTTTCCATCTGCAAACTGCTGGATTTTTGGATTGGTCATTTGAACAAACATTGTCGCTTTTCACTCATCAGAGATAACAGTGCCCAATGAGATTGCCTTGTTAAATTTGAATAATTTATTTGTAAATCAAACAACACATTTCTAGTTCTTTTGCACAAGACACACATGAACCAGTTTCTGACGGTTAAAATACCGTCAGATGCTGAAAGCTAAACAGTCAGAGTCTAGGGAGTCACGGTCATGAAATTTGTGTTTTTCAAGCAAGAATTCATGGTGTTGTGATCTTAAGACTATTCTTACAGGTTGTAAAACTGCCATTTCACTTTATTTATTATATGACAGTGAGAATCAGTTGTATTTTTCTTCATGTAGTTAGAACATAATTACGGCATTGATGGGAATTTTCACTTTATACTGCATATACTTACATTTAATGCATTTGTGCATGTTGTAATAAAAATTCAACTCTTTTGGTTATTTGATGAAAAAATGTTGCTTTTCAAGCTAGGAAGCAAGGCAAAAGAGCAGTGTGGGATTTCAGTATCTATGCTGTGATGTGATGTGATTTTATTTGTGTGTGTGTGTGTGTGTGAGTGTGTGTGTGTGTGTGTGTGTGTGTGTGAGTGAGCACCTGAGTTTGCTTTTTCCACATATGAATGAACAAGTGTATATGCAACATTACAGGAAAGGTTACATTACATTAAAAATATACAAGTCAGGCTTATGTACTGTGGACTGAGTTTACATCCTTGTCCGTGTCTGCTAACTGAAACTGGGATTTAAAGGGGCCAATCATTAATTCATGGCACCGTATTATTTTGAGCCCAAAACTGGGAAATACCAAGGAATTTGGTACAGTTGAGAGGTATGATTCTTCACCAAAGCTCCTTACAGTTTTCCTCCCCCACAACCCTTCTGTTTGCTTTCTCTGTGTCTTACTAATTACATTGATATCCAGCAAACAAATCAAATCATCATGTAATAACATTCAACCCGTATTTGTTATTAATTATGAATTATTAATTATACTGTTAACATTTAATGAACTAACCCTAACATTATCATTTTCCTTTTTTTTTTTGCAGTTTTCTTTTTCTGTAATTTTATTTCTTTTCTCGTTGGTTCCATTCTCCTCATCTTCCTCATTACCACCTTCTTCATTTGCTAAATTTTCAAATCTATTATCCATTCCACCATATTTCTCTTTAATCTCTTGAGTATCTCCTTTCAAATACATTCCCTCCATCTTCATTAGACATTAATACATTTCCCTGCTTTTCACTTCTGAAACATTATTGGCCTTTTCCAAATTCACTTCATTTTATTTACCTGAGTCAAACCAGAAATTATTTTTACTTCCACGCTTCCTACATAACACTGCATAGTTCTTACTACCATATTCTAATTATTTTCATTGAAAACATGGCCTTTAAGGGCAGTAATTTCTCAAATGGTTTAGCATTCTACAATGGAAGTATGTTTTTGTCTGTCCCCAATATCTTAACATTCCTTTTTTCATTGTTAATCACAAAACAGAGTAAATGCATCATGTTCCCACCTTTGCTGTCTAAACATACTAATATTTTTCAAATTCCATTCTATAATTTTCGGGTACCATAACACTTCTTGTCCTATACATTTTTTTTCTTAAAAAAGTTTTAAGACTTTTAATTCACTTGTATTAACATCTTAAGTACTACATTTTAATTTTAACTTTCTTTTAAATATTATGCCTTACTCCCTTATTATATAATTATTTCAAGGTGAAAATTTGATTTGGCTTCAAATAACATAATGTATTTATCTGCCTTCTCAAATGTTACTTTGCTAAATGTTTCATTCCCTATACGTATGGATGACTTTACGTCTTCAGGAACAAAGCCTAAAGCATTAATTATATTGTCTAATACAAAATAGCTGCTGATACAGTTTCTGTTCTTTGCTTCAATTCTTTTTATAATTTCATTCTTATAAAAGTTTATCTAGCTAGCTTACTCTCAACACCCAGTGACACAGCAGCCACATAAGAAAACCCTTTACTCACAGTTCCTTTAGATGTATTTTTATCCATATACAAAGAAAAAAAAAAGTCTGCTGTGCATTCTCCATTTCTACTTGACTCTCACCAGCTACTGCTATATCCTCATCTTCCATGAGCAACAACTCAGCGTCATCCAGTAACCCTCCTGTAATAATGTCTGACCAGGCAACCATATTCTCATCATCAAGTTGTAGCTCTTCAGTTCTACAGCATATCTCATTCTCCAGACCACCATTTTGAATTTCTTTAACTTCCATGTGTGATAATCTATAACCCACACTGCTTATACCTGTTTCAATGTTATTGACTCCTTGCACAGCATCTTTCTGCAATGTTGCATCTCCAGGCTATCAGCAACACTAACACTTCATCTCCTTTTCCTCTAAAGCACTTCCTTCTGGTGATGGTACATGACCAAAAAGAGTATGGGTCCATTATTTACAATTTTTACAATTTATACACATTAGACTATATAGATAACAATTTACAATACTTACATACATATCTGTACATATTCACAAGATTAAATAATTATGTACACATTCTTAAATATACATAAGGCTTATTTCCATTTTTAATTGATTTATACATTGTCATTTAATTCAACTCCTCCACTCTTTTTTTTCCATAACCCCCATCTATTCTTTCTCAATATTGTCTTTAAAATATTCAAAAAATTCTTATCACATGATTTATCCCTCAATTTCTTTACTCTTTTGCACTTCAAGATTTAGTGATTTCTTATTCACCACTATATAGACATATTATTTTGCGTTTCTTTTATATGGCACATTATCTTTTACCTGTACTTTTCTTCTTTCTAATCTCCCTAAGAAATATTGACATTCTGCTTTTTTACTACACCATTCATTTTTTTCTTTAATTGCTTTAATCAATTCTTATGATATGATAAATTCTCCCACGGGCTAATAAAATAATATTATTTATTGTGTTATATTTTTACATATGTTTTGATTATCTTCTATTACATCAATTTTTATTTTCCATGTTTTTATCTTCTGTAACTTTTTCTCATTCTTTTATTGCTTTTCATCACTTTCCCAAATTCCTCATACTTGTAGTTTAATACTTTTGAAACCAATTTATCATTTTTTATCATTTATCTATTGTAATACTTTATTATGTTCACAGATGGTGAATAAACAACTGGATTTAACAAATCTAATCATCCTTCCTTTCTATTCATGTAGAAAATTCCCCTTTTAACTGGATTTAATCTTTCGTCCCAAAAGAATGAAAAAAAATATTTCTAATAACTGATTTTCACACATTATTGAACTCATAAATACACTTGATGGAAACACAATTTTACCCATCATACTGAGTTTATCAAAGTAACCCTTTTCTTGTAAGCCAATCTATATGTTTTCCATAACATACATATTTCTATTAATTCTTTTAAAAATGTTTACCACCTTGTATTATTCAGTTATTTTTCAAAGTTTATGGCTAGAACATTGGAATCATTTGCTGTAAATTGAACATCTGCTATTGTTTCTGCATCTCCTATATTTTTACTTTCATCTTTATTTATCTTCAAACCTATTCATTTCAAACAGTCAACTACATAAGCTATAGTTTTTCTCATCCCTATGCTGTTTTGGTTATTATAATTATATCATCTACATATGTCATAACACTGGCATTTGACATCTTATACATAATATATTTTATATTATTCATTTTTGTGTTAACTTCCCTAGCTACAACATTCATGACTAGAACAAATAGAATACTACTAATGGGACATCCTTGCCTTATACATTTGTTCATCTTAATTTCTTTACTTAACCATCCATTTACCAAAAGCTTTATTTTGCTGTACCTTTAAGCTGTCATGCAAACACATCTAATTTTGATGCTAAAATTATAACCTTTTATTATATCCCATAATATATCATGTTCAATTGAATCAAATGCATTATTAATTTCACCTACTGTGAGTTTTAAACTTTCATCTTTTGTAAAAAATTATCAACCATTTCTCTCATAATCATTAGCAATTCTTGACAGTCTTTTCCTTTCACACAATGCAAATATTCCTCCATAATATAATTTATCTTATTTTCAAGTCTTTTTTGCATTATTTTCATAAATATCTTGTAATCTGTATTATTTAACATTATGTCTCCAATTCTTTATAGCTTCTTTCTCTCATTGTTTCATATAAATTTTAAATCTCCACTAAACAATGTCTTGTACTTGAAATTATCATTTAACCATTCATTTAAGACTTATAACATATATTTTTTCTGCATTCTTTTAAGTTTTTGCATTTCATATCCCAGTTGCATCAAGATCTCCAGCTGGCTCTATTTTAAATTTTTGCAATATTTTATTCATTTCAAAGGAATTCATGTTTCAATTTCCTTATTCATTTGTTCCAAAAATTATTTTACTTTCTGTGTTTTAGTGTGTTCTCTCCTTGTTGTTTAAAAGTTTCTTCTACACAATTGATTCAAGCTTGGCTTCTCCTTATTACTCCTTGCTTATCCTTCATTTCTCAAAATATGCTTCTTTTTTCTGTTACTATTTTACTTAAATAAACTGATATGTCTTCTTTTTACCTTGTAATAAATATCTTTGTTTATATAAAGAGTCTTTAGTTTTTTCATAATTTCTTTTATATAATTTTTTTCTTGGTTTTATAATATTATTTCTTATTTCTTTCTATGTTTTCAAACATGTCTTCATATATTTTAGCATATCCTTGTTTTCCTATAGTTCTTGTTTTATTTTGCCACTGTAAAACAATTATTCCTTTTTGAAAATAATTCACAATTCTGACCAGTTATTATAAAAATGCCCCATACAATCTTTCTATAATTGTATTATTATTACATTTACTTTTTCATTCCATTCTTTTTCATTTATTTTTATACCATTCCTACTTTGATGTATGCTACAATTTAGTCTCTTTCCCTTATATTTATACTTTTGGAGACTAGAAAATAGTTTCAGATTTTAATATGCCTCTTTTATAAATCCTTGTGTCTTTATTTCATATTACTAATTTACCACATTTCATAACTTCTATCATTTTGCTTAAATATTTTTTATTCTTCTATCTTCCCCTATATTGCAATTAAGGTCTATGATACATAATCTAAAAGTTGTTAAAATAAATTTTCCCTTTCTTTATAAGCGGTTTGTGTGTATATAGCTTTAAGTCTATAACCTTTTTACTGCCATCTGAAATCTATAATAGTAGGTCTCCCTTGTTAACTAATGCAACATCAATAATTTTCACTGTTTCTACATAAGATTGCTATACCTGAACAACATTCATTGCTAAAATTCCAATTATTTTTTCCCATTCAATATTCTGTATGTTAGCTTTCTTCTTTTGTTAAACATCTTGAGTCTTCCAAAAATAATTATGTCTATACCACAATCTTTACACCATTCTACAATCATTACCTTTCAGTTTCTGGCCTGAAGTTAAACGCCAAAAAATGCATAGTCATACCCTTTGGGAAAAACAAGGTTACCCCTAGCTACCATATAGGTGGCAATCCACTGAGCACAGAAAAAGTCATCAGGGATCTGGGGACCCAAGTTGACAGTAGCCTTTCGTTTGACACTCATGTTGCTAAAGTAGTTAGGAAAACCTTCTATATCGCCCACCTGATCATGAAGGGATTCACATCTAGATCAAGGGAGGTCATCGTCCCCCTGTACTCATCACTCATTAGACCTATGATTGAGTACAATGCCCCGTTCGGAATGTATCTGACCAGACACCTGCTGCAGCTTGAAAGGCCCCAAAAGTTCCTCACCAAAAGGATAAAGGGTCTCAAAAATATGTCTTATGCTGCCCGACTGAAAGAACTCCAGCTCTATTCAGTCTCATACCGCTTGCTCAGAGGTGACCTGTGCCTGACATATAAGGCCATGTCAAACCCAGATTTGATGAATATGCTTCACCTCAAAAAATCTAGATCCCTCAGAACCACAAGGGCGGGAGACTTAAACCTTGACACGGTTATAAATAGAACGTGCTGGAGGGACAGATTCATCACCCAGAGACTGCTGTGGAACAAAATCCCGGTACATGTGAGGCAGAGCACCTCGCTGGCCTTGTTCAAGAGGAATCTTGACCAATGAATGGGAGATCGCAGATATACCCCAGGGATTACTTCAGTGTCACTGCTTGACAGAGGCACAGAAAAATGATAGGCATAGTTTTTATTCAAACTAAAGGGGTGGCAAAAGCCACATAACTATGGGCTAGGCTTATAAATGCCCTTGGGCAGATAGCCTAGTATGAACCTATGAACCTATGAACCTATGAACCTATTTATATTTTTATACTATTGACATTTACTGAAAGAATTCTTAAGTTATTGGTTTCTCTATTCCTTAATTTAGCGGGACTCATCTTCTTATGCAGTTATTCTTCATCAGTTAACTTTATCTCTTTAAAAATTGTATTTTTTATTTCCTTTTTCTATCTTTTACTCTCTTACCAATAGAATTTTGTTTACGTTTTACTACTTTCCAACTTATGTCTTCTTCACCACAGAACTCTGAATCTATTTCTATTTCATCTTCTTCCTCTTTTTTGTTACTATATTTTTCCTTTTCTTAAATTATTTTTCTTTTCTTTTATTATATCAATTTGTTTTTTATCCTGTACCTTACTTTCACTATCTGTTTTGCTTCACAATCCATCCATATGTGTCCAGTTTTTACAGCTATAACATTCAAGTTCACATATTTTCACATCATGTTCAGTTTTACCACATATGTAATATTTCTTTTTTATCACAATTAATCACTAAATGTCCTTCTCTACCTCAAAATAAACATGTTCTTTGTTGCCACAATATTTTACCCCACCCTTATTACCTTCACCATTTCTAATACTTGGTATATATATGATTTTTTTTTTTATTTTCCATTTTCAAAACAACATTGCAAGGCCATGTCCCTATATAAACCCCTATTATCAAACTATTTAGAAATGTCCATCACTTTTTTTCAAAAACTCTTTACATTTTTAAGTCTCTTTTTCAACTTATGTTCTGAACTGTATGTGTATTTTCTTTTTTTTTTTTTTTTGTTTCTTGAAAAAATGCTTTAACTGTGTATTCATTTCATGGGTTATTATTCTTTTTTTTATTCACGCATAAAATCTTTTCATATTTTGTTCAGTCTCAAAAATAATGTCACAGAATAGCTCTTTATTTATCAAAATATTGAAAGCATTGGTGGTATAGTGGTGAACATAGCTGCCTTCCAAGCAGTTGACCTGGGTTCGATCCCCAGCCAGTGCAAGAAGTCTGTACATTTATTGGACGGTGCAGTGGCAGCATTGTTGCCTCATAGCAAGAGGTTCTCTGGTTTGATTCTCATCGGGGGTGCCTTCTGTGTGGAGTCTGCATGTCCTCCCTGCATTTATGTGGGTTTCCACGGGGTACTCCTATTTCCTCCCATGTTACAAAGACATGCGTCTGTAGCGTTGTTCCCTGGGCCTCCATTGAAAATTGGCTTGTTCCAAGTCGGACTTCACCAGTTGACAAATGTTTAATAAATAACAAATGTTAAATAAATAAATAAAATAACATAGAGGCTCTTAGCTTGTGTGTTTTAATACCCAATGGAAGAATAATGATGTCCTATACCTCATATCTGTCCATTTCCATATTGTTTTTACTTTGGATCCTTACAATATACCTTTTTTTGATTTCTTCTTTCTTCTTCTTCTGCTCTCCACTCTGAATGGCAACTATCTCTGTTTATGTTTTCCTTTCTCACTTCTACAATAGAGCTGGTGTTCACCTCTGCTTCACCAGACATTATCTTCATCTCGCACATCATCCTACCAGCCATCACTAAGCCAGGAACAGGATGTGCACATGTATTCACACTAGGCTGGTTTTGAGTAAAGAATGACGAATATGTGAAGTTCACTGATAACCTGGCAAAATTTCCCTTTGTAGTGTAAAAAGACCACAAACCTAGTAGGATCAATCTGGACAACAAAGGATATAAATCAATTAATCAACCAATTGATCAATTAATCAATAGAAAAACTTCCACATGATATGATAACATACCAGACTGCATTCTCATTATTGTATAGAAGACTCTATCATTCAGTCTCAAGCTGCTCACAGGATTTGTGCTTGAATCCTGGAGAATAGCCACTGTGACTGCAATGTAGAAGGGTGGCCCCTATACTGACCTAGAAAATTATAGACGCACCAACCTCACCATGCATGCAAAATCATGGAATCCAAAAATAGCATAGCAGAACTCATTTATTCAGACTTAGGCAACTTAACTGATCTAGATCCCAATCAGTTTAATTTTGTGAAGAGTAGACCCTGTCTCATGAACCTATTAAACATATTTGAAAAGGTTAAGGAGGGTTGTGGATAGTAGTCACTCCAAGCTAAATGCTTATCTTGACCTGGCCAGAGCTTTAGACACTATCTCCCAAGTAGATATTTTTGAAGAACTAGACATACCTTAATGGAAATCCTTACACTGTCTGCTGGATTGCAAATTGGCTATCGAATGTTACTATGTTTGTTTGTAATATTTAAATAACTCTGGCTACTTTTCTTTTTCTTGCATTTTTCCTTTCCTGCCTGTTTCTCTGTGACTACTTTCTGCAAGAAGCTTATGCTTCCCTTGTCTTCTTTTTGCCCTTCATTTATTTGTCCATCTTTTAACACTTGCTCTACCCTATTCTGTGTCACAAGGAAAAGTACAGTTGTGTAAAATCTTACCATAATTGTAGCTGTCCTTGCCTTCACCGCTGCAGTATTGCCTACAAATGGGGATTCCCTCCATGAACCCCTCTGTACGGCCACCTTACAAAAGTCTACAATTGCTTTAAGGTACACTGAATGTCACCTGTGCACTCCTTGTGTAAGGTAGGGCATAAAGGTGACATTCAGGTGTATCATCCTCAGAACAGATTGGCCCAGTAGGAACAGCAGCCCAAGGAAAACCAAAGAGAATCTGTACAGCCAGGAAGAGAAAAAGGGATGGAGGGAGGGAGTGAATACTACAGTGGTGAAGGCAAGGACATCTACCATTAAGGTAAGATTTTACACAACTGTACTATGTCCTTACATTTACTGCTGAAGTATTCCTTATGAATGGGAGAGTGAAAAAGCTCAAGAAGAAACCTGGGGAGGAAGAAGCAGCAGAGCTCTCCAAGAAGCCATGAAGAATGGCAGCAGCAAAACCAGCACTAGGCCTGGAGATACCATCCAACTGGTAATGTTAGGCAAAGGTATGCACAGAAGTCCAGGTAGCAGCTTCAAGTATAGAATTAATGTCTAAGCCTTTGAAAAAAGCACCAGAAGAAGCCACAGCTCTAGTGGAATGAGCCTTTACAGAAGAAGGAAGGCTCTTGCCATGGAAAGTCTAACAAAAGGAAATACTCTTTGAAATCCAAGTGGAAATAGTTTGCTTGGAAACAGCCAAACCTAAAGACCTAGGATGAAAGGAAACAAATAAATGATCAGACCTTCTGATAGCTTTAGTTTTAGCTAAATAAAATCTGAGTTGTCTATGCACATCTAAGGTATGCAGCATCCTCTCACTGCCAGATTGCGGACAGGGAAAAAAGTAGGCAAATGAATAGACTGATTAAGTGACAACTCATTAACCACCTTGGGCATGAAAGAAGGATTAGTACACAAGGACACCCTGTCCTCATGAAATATCAAAAAAGGGGGACAAGCCATAATGTCTTGCAACTCAGATAGCCATCTGGCAGAAGAGCTAACAAAATAACTGTCTTCCAAGAACAATGTTGCAAGGAAGCTAAAACAGCAGGCTCAAGAGGAGCCTGAGTCAATTTTTCTTGAACAAAATTAAGATCTCAGGGAGGAGGAATGGGCTTCCTGGGATGACTAATATTAAGGATGCCTTTAAGAAATTGCTTAATCTCAAATCTAGAAGCTAACAGAGGAGTTAAAGGCAGACAAGCAGAAAGAGCTGATAAGTGGGCCTTAAGAGAAGAATAGGCCAAACCAGCATTGAGCAACTCACACGAATAAGAAAGAACCAAGGAAACATCCACAAAAAAGTAGTCCCATGTCATGAGAAAGACACCAAATAGAAAACCTCATCCATTTAGATAAGTAGGGATCCCTAGTAGTAGGTTTCCTGGCCTCCTTCAGGACCTGCAGCATGTCCTTAAAAAAAGGTGCCTATGAGGAATCAAAACCCTATCACCCACAGTGTCAGTTGAAGCATGGACAGGTGGGGATGGATGAGACCCCTCGTCTTTTGTGAGGAGATCCACCCTGTGAGGTAACTTGTGATGATTGCCCCTGGCTAGATGCAGATGTAGAGGGAACCAGTGCTGTTGCAGCCAAAAGGGAGTCACCAACAAGATTTTGGAATCATCCTGTTGAATCTTGAACAGGACTTTCGAAATGAGAAGAAGGAGAGGGTATGCGCAAAGAAACATCCCCTTCCAAGAAAATGAGAGGGCATCCACCTTCCATACCAGAGGACTTGGGAGTCTGGCACAAAACAGAAGAAGTTGTCTGTTCAGAGGGGAGGCAAAGAGATCTACTTGAGGAGTATCCCACTGGTGAACAATGTTGAGAAACACATCCCTGTGAAGCATCCATTCATGGGATTGAGTGAAGGATCTGCTCAGACTGTCTACCACAAAGTTCCGATCTGAAGGAATGTAAACTGCCTGAAAAGTCACACAATATTGGATAGCCAGATCCCATACCAGAAGTGCCAGCAGGCAAAGACGGTAGGATCTTACACCCTCCTGTTTGTTGATATACCACATGACTGTGGTATTGTCTGTGAATACCTTCAGAGGTCCTGCAGAGAAGAGAGGATGAAAGGCCTGAAGAGCCAGCATAAGAGCCCTCATCTCTTTGATGTTGATGTGCTCCTTCCGCTGATGAGGCGACCACACTTCCTGAACCCTCAGGGAGCCAAACGTTGCTCCCCATCCCACATCTGAAGTATCTGTGAACAGATCCTGAGAGGGAAGCGAAGGCTGAAAAGGGATTCAGAGACAACTGCTGAACCCACTACAGAAGTTCTTTCTTGGGACATGGGAGAAGAGGAACAGGAAAGCTTAGAGGATGTGCATGCTGAAGCCACACTGACTTCAGAAACCACTGGAACTTCCTCATGTGGAGTTTGGCCAGACAGGGCATCAGAATAGTGGAAGCCATGAACCCCAGAGCTCTCTGAAACTCCCTGGCTGAAATGGAGGCCAGGGGAAGAAGAGTTTGAAAGAAAGAAATGAGAGTTAATGCCTTTGGAGGAGGCAGGGATGCCAGCATTGGCACCATTTGAAAACTGCAACCCAGAAAGACATGATCCAGAGAGGGAGTCAGGGAAGACTTTTTGAAGTTTATTATGAACCCCAGGTTCTGAAGAAGAGAAATGGTAAAATGAAGACTTTGCAAAAGAACCTCTGGAGAAGATGCCTGAAACAGCAGGTCGTCCAAATAAGGAAAGATTTAGGATCCCTTGAAGCATGCAAAAGGCAATCAAATGAGCAAGGCATTTGGTGAACACCCTTGAGGCAGTAGAAAGGCCAAAGCACAGAACTAAAAATGTCAGGAAGCAACACAGAAATGCAAAATCTTCCTGAAAAGAGGATGGATTGGAATATGGAGATAAGCATCCTTGAGGTCCAGAGACACCAGAAAGGCCTGAGGGAGCAAGAGAGGAAAAAGGGACTGGAGGGACAATATCTGAAAGGAAGGCACCTTCAGAAAGGTGTTCAGATGGGAGAGGTCTAGAATAGGTCTCCAAGTACCTTCTTTTCTGGGCACTAGAAATATTCTTGAATAAAACCTTTTCCCCCTTTGGGACACAGGCACTTCTTGAATAGTACCCTGAGGCAAGAGGTCTCGAAGAATCTCTGGGAAAAAAGGAAGTTGTTCCTGAGGAGACTGAGGAATGCCCATAAATGGAGGGTCAGAAATCCAGACCATGAAGTACCCTTGACGAATGATTGACAGAACCCAAGAATTCTGGGTGATCTGGAGCCAAACTCGAAGAGAAAGAGAAAGGCGAAGAGATAGAGGAATGTGGTTGGGAATGGGTGAATAGTCAGACAGTACCTGGTTTGTCAGGAAAGAAAGGCTTAAGAATCCCTGCAGTCTGAGTGGCCTTAGCATAAGGAGTCCATTTACTACCCATTTTACCTTTAGAAGGAGGGCAAAACTGCCTACTAACAAAGGCTGGCTTAGAGGGGTAGTTCCACTGAAATTTAGACAAAGGAGAAACAAAGACATGCTTAAGCTCCTGTAAAGCCTTCTCCTTGTCCTGAAGAGACTTAAATAAACCAGCAGACACTTCACCAAACAAAAGAGTATTATCCAGAGGAGCATCCAGCAACTCAGCCTTAATATCATCAGGCAAGGTTTGAAGCCGAAGTCATGACTATCTCCTCAGAACCGAACCAGAAGTAGCAGCCCTAGAAGAGGCATCTGCTGCATCATAACTACATTTGATAGAATGATGAACTACCTGAGAGGAAGTCCCAAGCAAGGAAAGAGCAGAAAACTTACTCTCAGAGTCTGGAAGGTCAGGAAAAAAACTTACAAGCCTGAGAAAGAAGAGCCAAGGCATACCTAGAGATATGGGTCTGATAATTAATACCCCTAAAAGCTAGGATAGATGAAGTGTGAACTTTCTTATCCAGCCTATCCATATTCCTACTGTCCTTGTCAGAAGGCAGTAACTTGAATGAAGGAAGCAATTGGGACGGCTTATCAGAGGCTACAGACACCAAAGAGGGATATTTAAACAAACAGGAACAATCTTCAGGCACCCTATAAAACCTATCAGACTTCCTAGCAGCAGGGGGCAGAGAGTCCGGTGCTTTAGAGGCAGTGGAAAAAGCATCCAATAAAGCAGGCAAGACAGGAGGAATGGCCGCAAGTTTAGGAGATTCCATCTGCAGTAACTCATAGTACCTCATGGATATCCAAAACCTGGGCACAATCCTACTTAAAATATTCCATCATCCTAGAGACCGTCTCCCCAAAGGAAATTTCCTCAGATGGATCCTCTAGAGTATGAGAATCCTCTTCCTCAGACCTGTAGTCTAAAGGAGAAGGAATCTGGGTAGAATAAGCAAGGGAGTTATCATCAGAATCCACCTCAGAAGAATGCAATTCTCTGGGCCTTTTAGGGTAAGAGGCGGACCAAGGAGGAGCAGGAACTGAAACCCCTTAAGGAGAATGCAACAACAGTAAAGCATTAAATAAGCCCTGAGTAAAGGCCTACCACTCACTTTGTGGATCCCTAGGAGCAGAAGAAACATGGTTAGATTTATGTTTCTTTCTTAAAGGGACAGCTGTCTTATAAACCTGAGAAGGCCCAGACTCAGAACGTCATTCCACAACTGGAGTGGGAACCTCTTCCCTAAAGAGAAACTGCAGAACCCCACATGACCCCTCAAAAACAGTCAACTGTGGTTCCTTCTGAATGCCCAAAATGGACACCTGCAAAGCCTCGTTGGATGTACTGCTTGCCAGATCCTCACCGGCCTCCAACCCAGACACGGTAGAAGAATCTGACAAAGCAACCGGGAGAGCCTCCAGGTGCATAATAACTTCAGGAGAAACTCCCATCAGAGGCTGGACAGTGGAACATTCCAGTCTTACCTTATGCACCTTCTTCTTCCCAGATGGTTGACCCTCATGGCAGGAAGTTCCGTCCATAGTACCTGCAGCAAGAAGCTTAAGTCACTGGTTCTCAAGGTACAAGGAAAGGGAAGAAAGCCTAGTGTTTTCAGGACAAACGCCTGACAAATTTAACAAGATGTATGTTCATGAGCAGCACCAAGGCAAAAAAGACACCTATCGTGTCGGTCTTTATGGGGATCAGTCTCCCACACTGGCATTTACCCTTTCTGGATGACATTAACCCCAAACAGCACAAAACAACCAGAAAAAGTAACCTAAAACCCAACTGGATACTTATTTGCAACTGTGAGGACTCCAGCAAACAGGAGTAAGCACAGAAAGGCCAACAAACAGAAAAATGGTAAAAAAAAATGGATGTATGCAACAGACCGGTGGTTAAAACAGCATTCAGACTGGCGGCAAAGATGTTTTGAGGATAGTACACCTGAATGTCACCTTTATGCCCTACCTTATGCAAGGAGTGTGCAGGTGATGTTCAGCGTACCTTAAAGCAATGGTAGACTTTTGTAAACTGGCTGGACAGAGGGTTTCACAGCAAGGAATCCCCATTCATAAGGAATACTGCAACGTGAATGTAAGGACATCATAGCCAATCCAAAAAGCTAGTGGAATAAGGTAGAGAACCAGTTGTTGGTGGATATCAGTCTATCACAATACAGGCACAGCCAGATAGTATGCACTTACACATACAATAACAAATGCTGGCAGTTTGGAGAATTTCCCCTTCATCTTCTTGCATGTCATTGGGATGTCCGAAAAGAAGCCACTCCAGAAGCATAGGTAGCTAATTTATTATACAGCAAAACAACACTGTGCTTTCACAATAAATGCTTTTTAAGTTAAATATAACACGGGACTGTAAAAACCTATATATAAAATTCCTAAAAAGCTACGTCACGTAAATAAAACAATTATTCAATCACCTAAAAGTCCTTGTTTTCGAAACTGGCTTTAAGCTAACTACCTTCCATTTAACCGAGGAACTTAATCTGCTCTTAAGTGGATTTATCCAGCTAAATTCTTTATTTCAGTGTCTGTCTTTATGTCACCCCTTTTCAAGTGTTCATGGGCAACATTTAATACTGCAAACTTAAAAATGTGTTGTTCATTAGCTGCAGAAACATGTTTCTACAATACATCTCCTTATAAGCTCCTTCAGCTTTCTATTTGTCATTCCTACATAGAGAGCTGGATACATCTGGTATACAGCAATATCTATATCTATATATATGTGTGTGTGTGTGTGTGTGTGTGTGTGTGTGTGTGTGTGTGTGTGTGTGTGTGTGTGTGTGTGTGTGTTTATGTATATACCACATTCTTAGTATCACAGTCAGCATATACTTTAAATTCATACTTCTTTTTGTCACAGGATCTATAAACTTTTTTTTATATAAATATATTTACAAAAATTGCATTTTGTACAACAAACACTACCCTTTCTTACACTATCCCCGGGATTCATTAACAATAGTGTAGGTGCCGTGTGGTGCCTACACGATTTAAATGTTTTAGCATAATGAGCATCTGCACTAATCAAATATGCATACTGCTCATCACGCCTATGTGGATGAAAGCAACTTTCCAATGCCAGCAATATTGTTCCTGGCCATAGACAGGTGCTTGCAAGCAGCAGCACACAATGTAAACAAAACAGACCGCATATAGGCAATGCTGACATATAAGCATGTGCTGTAGCCTGGACATATTTACAGGCAAGGGGCACAAAATAGAATGAGGGGAAGTGAAATGGGGGAATTGTTATGCAATGTGTTATAATGATGTGTGACATGGAGAGGAGAAATGTTTAAAGTGTACTCATATCCCTCAGAAAAATGTGACAGAAATGTACAAGAAGCATTTTGGACATAAAACCTGCAAGACTGATGTAATGATAATTAGTGTGAATGTCAGTCTTGTAGGTACACACGTAACTAAGAATGGACATGCTGAAAAAGGACATGGATAGGGACATAAAGCTGCAGTGAAACAAAGTGGAATGAAGATGTGATACACATTTTAATTTAGTGGTTGACAAGATAACTGTTTGCAAGGATGGAAGATATATTATGGGATGAAGTCACAGAATGCAGTTGTAGCATATAAGGGTGTATATACAGGGAATTGATGTATGAAAACTGACAGCAGTGATTATTATCCATCTCACCATGTACAGTGGATATAAAAAGTGTACACACCCCTGTTAAAATGCCAGGTTTTTGTGATATAAAAAATGAGACCACAATAAATAATTTCAAAACTTTTCCCACCTTTAATGTGATCTATAACCTGTACAATTTAATTGAAAAACAAAAAAAAATGTTAGGGGAAAAAATATAAAAAATAAAAAACTTAAAATAAGCGGATTGCATAAGTGTGCACACCCTTAAACTAATACTTTGTTGAAGCACCATTTGATTTAATTACAGCATTCAGTCTTCTTGGGTAGGAGTCTATCAGCATGGCGCATCTTCACTTGACAATATTTGCTCACTCTTCCTTGCAAAAGAGCTCCAAATCTGTCAGATTGCGAGGGCATCTCTTGTGCACAGCCCTCTTCAGGTCACCCCACAGATTTTCTATTGGATTAAGGTCTGGGCTCTGGCTGGGTCATTCCACAACTTTAATTTTCTTCCGGTGAAGCCATTCTTTTGTTGATTTAGATGTATGGTTGGGGTCATTGCCTTGTTGAAAGGTGAAATTCCTCTTCATCTTCAGCTTTCTAGCAGACACCTAAAAGTTTTGAGCAGAAAGTGACTGGCATTTGGAACCATTCATAATTCCCTCCACCTTGACTAAAGCCCCAGTTCCAGCTGAAGAAAAGCAATCCCAAAGCATGATACTGCTACCACTATGCTTCACTGTGGGAATGGTGTTCTTTTGGTGATGCAAAGTGTTGTTTTTGCGCCAAATGTACCTTTTGGAATTGTGGCCAAAAAGTTCAACCTTGGTCTCATCAGACCATAACACATTTTCCCACATGCTTTTGGGAGACTTGATGTATTGTTTTTCAAATTTTAGCCGGGCCTGGATGTTTTTCTGTGTAAGAAAAGGCTTCTGTCTTGCAACCATATCCCATAGACCAGACATATGGAGACTACAGGAATTTGTTGTCACATGTAGTACACAACCTGTACTTGCCAGAAATTCCTGCAGCTCCTTCAATGTTCCTATAGGTGTCTTGGCAGCCTTCCCTGACCAGTTTTTGCCTTGTCTTTTCATCAATTTTGGAGGGACATCCTGTTCTCTGCAACGTCACTTTTGTCCCATATTTTCTCCATTTTTTGTTGACTGTCTTCACTGTGTTCCATGGTATATCCAATGCTGTGGAAATTTTTTTGTACCCTTCTCTTGACTGATACCTTTCAACAATGAGATTCCTTTGATGCTTTGTAAGCTCTCTGTGAACCATGGCTTTTGCTGTACCAAGCAACTGAGTAAATGTCAGGAAAATCCTACTAGGACAGCTGAACTTTATTTGGGGTTAATCAGAGTCTCTTTAATTGATGGTAGGTGTGTACCCAAGAAAACTGAATGCTGTAATTAAATCAAAAGGTGCTTCAACAAAGTATTAGTTTAAGGGTGTACACATTTATGCAACCAGCTTATTGTACATTTTTTACTTTTTATATTTTTTCCCCTAACCGATTTGTTTGTTTTTCGATTGAATTGTACAGATTATAGGTCACATTAAAGGTGACAAAAATCTGACATTTTAACAGGGGTGTGTAAACTTTGTATATCCACTGTATATATATATATATATATATATATATATATATATATATATATATATATATATATATAAACAAAAGATCCTTACAACTGTAATGTCAGGTAACTTAAGAAATATACTTGTTTTTGCAAAGAAATGACAGTGACACCAAAAGGAAAGATCATTATCTACGAGCATGTAATAGATAGACATATGTTGTACAGTTATGTAAATGATACATGGCATCTAATAACAAACAGCATACATAAGTGACCAATTTCAAGACTTAATGGATGACATGTCAAGAATCCAGTTTTGCCACTGGTGATTTGCAAACATGTCTGACATTCTAATACTGGGCATGTTCACATACAATTACAGGGAACAGTAATAGAACAGCAATGCAACAACAGCAACACAATAAAAAATGTTGTAACAGGGGACCAGTCACATTTCCTGATGGTTTCCCTACATTCCATACACTAAGACATGACCTGATGTTGTCAATTTTCATTTTATCTTTGACATGTAGGTTCGATTCTGATATTGAAACCAACTTGGTCATTACTACAGCTCGCGCCAGCCAAAACCTATCGAGCTTCACCTCTACCCACAATTCCTCTCTCCCAATTACCTCAGCTTAAGCTATCATTGTTGATAGTCTCCTTTCCTTTCCTCTCCACACACACACACACACACACACACACACACACACACACACACACACACACACACACACACACACACGGGAAAGGCTTTTTGTGTGTGTGTGTGTGTGTGTGTGTGTGTGTGTGTGAGTGTCTGCCTTCCAGCCCATATTTTTCTGATGTCTGAGAAAGCTAAGCCCCCTTCTGGCTTTAAAAAATTCCAGAAGTGTGGCCACTAGATTCCTTGTTCAGATTTACACTTACTTTGCATATATTGCTTGAGTGTTGAGCATTTGCAGGAGGACTGCAGTAGTTGCCATGGGTTCAGTCACAGAGCCTTTATTTTGAAGGGTTTGATCCCCTCTGCCTTTGGTGAAGCCATATCTGCAACAGACAAGAGTAAGATAGATAGATCTTCCCTTTCATGCACATCTTCCTTGAAGAAGGGTAAAAAGAGGAAATTGCAGTTCTGACTTCTCTGTTGGCACCAAAATCCAAGAAACTGAAATACCCAGTTCTGAAAGGCTCCTCTGAATCAGAGGTGTCTGGATCTAAATCCTCAGTTATGACAACTTCCCCAGCATCAATCACTGTCACAGAACCTTCAATGTCAAAGGCTCCAGTGCAGGAAATTTTAACTGCTTCTATTTTCATGGCACCAACTATGTCAGCGCAGACCTTTGAAAGTAACCCAAGGGAGTTTTTACCTAGGACTATTTACTCCCCATCTATTGACCCCTTTGTAGGTGAGCTTCCAAAAGTTTTTCTCCAGAGACAAAAATGTCCTTCCATGTCATTGATCTGTTCCACCAAAAGTCTTTCAAAGCTCAATGTGGAGAGACTCGTGAATAGAATTTTGTGGGCAAGAGGACTTATAGGACCCTCCTTTGGCTCTGATCCCTTTGGGTCCAGGCACCAAGCCTTCTTTCACCCTTTTAACCTCTCCTCCTCTGATCTCCTCTGAAGCTTCAGAGTTTACTTTTCTGAGTCTTCCAGCACCGACTGGACTGGCTCCTGAGATGTCTATTTCTTTGGAACTGGTAATTCCCTTCAACTCTTCAGTGATTTTGGAACCGGAAACCTCCAGGAGCTGTAGCTGCCCTGTCAGTTCCAGGGGCCAGGAGTTAACTCCAATTTTTTCAGAGCCATCCCTGCTCCTTGGAGCTTTGGCTTGAGTCAGTTCTGCCCTGGCTTCTGTCTCAGGGGCAGTTTCTTCAGCGCAGGGGGTGACCTCCATTCTGAGGCAGTCTATCTCAGTTCCAGAATCCCTTCCCTCTTCGGGGGGGGGGCAACCCTTGAGGCTATGGAGAGGGCCCTGTCACTCACAATGACTCAGTTGGCACCTTCCTCCTCAGAGCAGATACCCCCCCTTAGCTCTGTTATTTGACCTGTCTCTCCACTGGGGCAGTGAGTGCCAAAGTCCCAGATTTCTCAGAGACTGGATCTATCATCTTCTGATACCTCCCCAGATTATTCCCCTGAGGAGGTTCCTCAGAAAAAGAAATGCAAGAGGAAGCACTTAGATTCCCCACAGGAATCAGTCACTGAAGATACTGATTTTGATGAGGGGAGAAGGATCCCCAAGATCACTACAGGAAGATGTCTCCTTTGGAGACATCCTAGAAATTTTAAACCAAAGGAGTGACTGGATGTCTCAAAACTCTTCTTCAGAGGAATCAGTTTACTTGCAGGCTTTCAGTACTCACCCATCTACCTCTTGGGTGATTCCGCCTGCTGATGAACTCATCCAGTTGATTTCACAGCAGGCATGGAAGACTCCAGACACCATTGAACCCATCCCTAAGAGACTGGACAAAATCTTATCTGTCCCTGAAGATAAACAGTTCTGGGTCAAAGGTTTAGCAGTAGATGCCATAGTTGTAGCAGCTAACATGAAAAAGGAACTTTCTGAGGGGAGTTAATTTATCCATCCACCAAATAGGGAGTCACCGGCTATGGCTAGATTTGGGAAGCAGGTTTATGCTTCACTGACCTTTGACCTACAGGCTTTGAATTTTCTGGCACATTTCACAAGACTTCAAAGGGACCTGATCAAGGAGTTGTCAGATATCCTGGTGGGAACTGTTGCAGAGGGGCTCCAAGAGAAAGTTGCTTCCCAGCTAGCCATCCAGGAGTCTGTGTCTAATTTGTCCATCAGGCATCCAGAGCAGCAGGTAAAGGCGTAACCATAAGGAGATAAACCTGGATGAACCTATGTGACTTTGCAGAACCATTTAAGTCTTCATTCGTCAATGCACCCTTTGATGCATCATCTTTGTTTGGCCGAAAAGTAAGAGAGACTTTATTGAGGTGTGAGAAGGATGGTAAGACTCTTTCTGCTGTACGTGTATGTTTTTCCACCCCCAAAGATTCTTATCTAGGAATCAGAGGAGCGGTGGAAAGATATGGTTCAAAAAATCCCAAAGTTATTTCCAGGACACACATGGAGGCAGTTCCCTCAGGGTAGTGGGGGGAGCCACAATGGAAGATACCGCCCACATGGCAGAGGTGGTCCACAGAACCAGGGCTTCAGAGATTCCTTTCTGAGTAAGCCCTTTCAGCATTCCTGAAGGGAGGCCCAATTGTCTTCCTCTGGAGGCAGTCAGGGGACACTTATCCTTGCACCTATCCTTTTTGAGGAAAGATGACTGGATGTGCTCTATAGATCTTCAGGATGCATATTACCATATAAAGATGGACAAATACTCCAGGAAGTTTCTCTTCTTCTGGCTGGGAGCCAGTCATTACCAATTCAGAGTGCTTCCCTTTGGTCTCACCACAGCTCCCAGGGTGTTCAGCATATATATGACAATAGTAGCAGCTCACTTGACACTACAAGGATTCTGGGTGGTTTTGTATTTGGATGACTGGCTCATTACTGCTTTGACCAGGCATCGTTTGATAGATGCAAGAGATTGCACTCTCAACACCTGTGCCTACCTAAAAATTGCAGTAAATCATGAAAAATCCCAATTGTCTCCAACTCAGAATCTAGAGTTTATAGGGATCGTTACAAATACAAGAACAACAATAGCATCCCTTTATCAGCGTGACTCCAAAGAATTATCACACAGGTTCAGAAGACAATACACAGAAAGAAGGTTCCTGCTTGACTAATTTTGCAAGCTCTAGGTTCTATGGCAGCGTCAGCAACTCTAGTTCCCCTAGCCAGGTTTCACATAAGGATGCTACAATGGCTGCTAGCATCTCAATGGTCTATGCTTCATCAACTCATGTCGGACCAGATTCTGATCACCAATTATTCAAGAAAGATCTACTTTGGTGGACTCAGTCTGAACAAATTCTCCTCAATCACCCTTTGTCCTTCTAGAGTCCACAGACATAGTGACCATGGACGCCTCCCAGATGAGGTGGGTGGGATTTTCTGGGCAAGACTGTCTAAGGCACTTGGTCCCCCTTAGAGGCCAATTTGCATGTCAATGTCTTGGAGCTAAGAGCAGTGCTTCTAACATTGCAGGCCTTTCAAACAGCTCTTCCTCAGGGGACAATTGCAATTCAGTCAGACAATATGTCAGTAGTTTGGTACATTAACAAGCAAGGAGGAATCAAATCTTACCTCCTTTGCCAAGACGCATTCAGTGTGTGGCAATGGATGATCTCCTCCAACTGCTTTCTAATAGCAATGCATATTCCTGGGAGTTCCAATGTGATTGCAGACAAACTGAGCAGATGTATCCTTCAGCCTCACGAGTGGTCTCTCAATCCAGATGCAGCAGAAAGGATCTTCTGTCAGTGGGGCCAACCTTGCTGCAACCCGTTCCCCTCTCCCTTAAAGAGCAAGTGCAGCAATTACTTCACCTTGATTCCCCCTCTGGGGAAGTCACCAAGAGTGACTGTCCCCACAATTGGCCCCCTGGTCTCCTGTATGCCTTTCCCCCAATACCTCTAATTCCAAAATTCCTGCAAAAAGCACTCTGGTTGAAGAGCAAAGTAATCCTCATTGCCCCCTTTTGGCCTCAACAGTTTTGGTTCCCCTTTCTTTGGCCTTATCTGATTTAACAACCTTGGGTTCTGGGCCTGATTTCGGAGCTCCTGTTCCATCCAGATGGACTTGTTCACCCAAACAGTTTGAACTTCAAGCTGACAGCATGGTTCCTCCAATTCCATTAGTTTCCAGGCATCTAAATCTTTCCTCCCTGGTATGCCACATCCTCTTGTTTCCTCATAAAACTTCCACCTGTAAACTATATTCTAGTAAATGGAAGAGATTTTCCATTTGGGGTCGTGAAAAAGATATTGACCCTTTCTCTGCTTCTATAGAAAATATTTTAGACTTCTTAGCCTATCTTTCTAATGTGGGAGCTTTCCCTTCTACCATCAGTATACAACTAGCAGCAGTTTCCAATTTCCACAATGGTTTGGAAGAATGTACTTTAGCTTCTCATAGGCTTTGTAAGTTCTTTTTAAAAGGGACACTTGTTGAAACTTCCTTACAAAGAGCTGACACCACCTTGGGATCTGAACCTAGTGTTGCAAACCATTGTACATTCTCCCTTTGAACCCTCAGCAGAGTGTGATCTCAAGTTTTTGTCACAGAAAACATTGTTTTTGGTGGCTATAACCTCTACTAGAAGGATTTCAGAAATTCAGGCTTTGTCATGTAAACCACCTTATCTAATTTTTCACAAAGATAGAGTTTATTTCCAAACAAGCCCCTCCTTCCTACCCAAGATACTCTCAGAGTCTAATATCAATCAAGCCATTAATTTACTGGTATTCTTTCCAAACTTTTCTAACTGAGGTGAATATTCCTTACATTTACTTAATATTCACAGAAAATTAGACTTCTACCTTCACAGGAAAACATGAGAAAATCTGACCAATTATTTGTTTCCTTTTCCAGTACAAGGTTTGGTAAGCTGGTCAGCAAGGTGACTCTAGCCAGATGGCTAAAGGATTGTATTTCATTTATCCATGATAAGAACAAAATTGCTTTGCCTAGCCCATGATAACCCATTCTACAAGATCAGTAGCCATTTCAGAAGTTTTCCAATCTAGAACTTCAATGGATGATATATGTGTAGCAGCTGCTCAGGCTTCTCCCCATACATTTATTAATTGTTACAAACTGGACTTGGTCTCTAGGCGAATAGCATTCTTTGGTTCAATGGTCCTCAGGAATATCCTTTCATGAGTCCTCCCAAGATTTAAGGTAGGTGGGGACTCTGAGCCACATGTCAAGGATAAAATGAAAATTTACATCAGATAATGAAGCTAGTCTAGTCTCTTTTCTATTCTATTTTCGTTTATCCTTAATTTCCCTCCCTCCAGCCCCCGGCCTTCTGACAATTTTTTGGTGCAATGGATAATATACCTTCAAATTATTGTGATATTTAAAGCACAGTAGATATGGTTTCCCTTCTGGCTTCCTTATCTATTATCGATACATTTTCTGCAAACTCGATCTGAGGTAATTGGGAGAGAGGGATTGTGGGTAGAGGAGAAGCTTGAGAGTTTTTGTTGCATGAGCTGTAGTAATGGCTGAGCAGTTTCAGACAACGAAACTGAACCCACATGTCAAGGATAAATGAAAATAGACAATACAGATGGAATGTTATATTGAGTACATAACTTCTTTATTATGGAATCACACATCTGCCATTAAGGAAATAATAGCAGTACTAAACACATCTCTGAAGGATGACATGCGATATAGAGTGTAATCATCTTGTGAACAGGTAGTGGATATGAGCAAGGAATGACCTAAGAAATACTTGCATTATGTCCTTTAAGAACATATGCCTGAACAGATATCAGAGAGATGCATAGAAATTATGGGTGCCACAGACGTATGCATATCAGTCACATAAAGAAGAATACCCCCGAAGTGTGTACGGCACTATCATACCATATAAGGTACACCGACAACCAACCTGGTATGAAAATGCTTGAAAAAGTTGGGCCTGTGAGAGTGTGTGTAAGCCACTGTAGTCTGACACATTTAGCTGACAGACAGATGTTACCAGATTCAAACCCCTGCCTATTATACAAAGTAGTCTCCAGACCCCTCTACTGACTGCATGTGCCACATCATATAGCATTAAAGGCTTTCACAAATAACTGAATTGAATGTGTGTCAACTCAGGAGGTATGAATATAATTTGAACAATTAGATTTAGTCAGAATGCTGGAAAGAAGCTACACATATTACTGTCCACACAACACTGACCACTACAATATGACTGATTCTTTGACAAGGAAGTTGTTTCCATCATATAGGACACACACTTTCCTAGAAGTGAACACCAGTCTATTTGTGTAGGTATGCTAGAAATGCCAGTACTCAGTGCACTTGTCAGAGGAGTTCTCACAGCTTGAAATGCCCTGAATAAACACTTCAATGTCATGCAATCACACCCTGTGATGATATATCATTATCCAACATAAAAATGGATAATAACTAGATACAATGGTGTTTATGTAAAGTCAGTACACTCATATAATGTTGCCCTTGTCAGGAACTGAGCAGCAAGTGATGCGACTCTACTGACTAATGACATCTGGATGAACCATAAGCATCACAGTGGAAGTCTTACAAAAACCACCTATGCTAAATTCTTAGGGTTCCTATAAGAAGAGCGAACTCTTAAATTAATGAATGCTCTTATATCGAACTTTAAAAAGCAAAACCTGAAAATGGCGAAGGCAAGGAACATTGATTTTTTTTTCCCAGGGAAAAAAATCGATGGGCTGTTCTCCGGACTTTGCTGTTTTCTCCACTGTGGTGCGATCTCAGTGTTGGTATATTTAAGTTAGGGGGTATGGGGGGCAAAGCCCCCCAATTTATTTTGTCTCTAAATTTTTTTTTGGATCAGCAAATTTTCTCTGATCTGTTCCTTCGACATTTTAAGGTTTCTCGTTTTTAATTTTGATAAAAGAGCGTTCGCTATTTTTAGCATTCGATCTTCTGATATAGATGCAATTATTACATCATGTGTATGTGTGGTAAACAATCTTTGAGATGGAATGGCTCATGGAGATCTGTCACAATGTAAATAGACATCCAACAATGATGACAGGCAATGAATTTGGATGATGAACACATGAGCATCTGATAGCTGGCAAGACATGATATTGTTCAGAATAAATGCACCATGGTAGAAATGTTACTACAAGTGTGACATAAATGGTTATATGAAGTCATTACATCATGCACTTTCTGCAAGGGATATATGTGCCTCTGATTGCTGTAGTACATCAGCAACAGACAGCATGTTGTCTCATTCTCCTATACCAGGGGATAACACTTCTTACATGTGTTATGTAAGTAACATGGAAACAAATGTTATAATTTCTCTGAATAAAAGCATTGTTATATAACAAACTGTCATAACTTTTAGTAAGAGGGATCAACATATATATGTGTAGAAATCCAATGTGCTTGACAAGAGTGTTAGTGACATGTATAGTCAAATAACACTGATGCAATGTAGTCTGAGTGGTAATGGATGGATTTCAAATAACTACTTAAGATCACAAGCTAATGAAACTTAAGCACCACACAACAATGTCCAAGTACAACTGAGACAGTGTACAGTTAGATGGATGACATCACCACTGTTCATCAGCTGGAATCATCATCTTCTTTCAGCTGTTCCCATTAGGGGTCGCCACAGCGGATCATCTGTTTCCATTTCTTCCTGTCCTCTGCATCTTGCTTTGTCACACCAACCACCTGCATGCCCTCTCTCACCACATCCATAAACCTTATCTTAGGCCTTCCTCTTTTCCTGTTACCTGGTAGCTTCATCCTTAGCATTTTTTTCCCAATATACTCAGCATCCCTCCTCAGCACATGTCCAAACCAACGTAATCTTGCCTCTCTGGCTTTGTCTCCAAACCTTCCAACCCTCTAATATACTTATTCCTAATCCTGTCCATCATCGTCACACCCAGTGCAAATCTTAACATCTTTAACTCTGCCACATCCAGCTCAAACTCTTGCCTTTTTGTCAGTGCCATTGTCTCCAACCCATATAACATAGCTGGTCTCACTACCCTCTTGTAGACCTTCCCTTTCACTCTTGCTGGTACTCGTCTGTCACAAATCACTCCTGACACTCTTTTCCACCCACTCCATCCTGCCTGTACTCTCTTCTTCACCTCTCTTCCACACTCACCGTTACTCTGAACTATTGACCCCAAGTATTTAAACACATCCACCTTTGCCACCTCTACTCCTTGCATTCTCACCATTCCTCTATCCTCCCTCTCATTCCCACACATATATTCTGTCTTAGTCCTGCTGACCTTCATTCCTCTTCTCTCTAGAGCATATCTCCATCTCTCCAGGGTCTTCTCCACCTGTTCCCTACTCTCACTACAGATCACAATATCATCTGCAAACATCATAGTCTATGGGAACTCCTGTCTGATCTCATCTGTCAGCCTGTCCATCACCATTGCAAATAAGAAAGGGCTCAGAGCTCAGCCACTGGGGATGCACAACCCAGCCACTGGGGATGCACGACCCAGCCACTGGGGATGCACAAGCCAGTGCATTTCTCTGTGCCAGTCCCAAGCCCGGATAAATGGGGAGGGTTGCATCAGGAAGGGCATCCGGTGTAAAACTTCACCAAATAATTAATGCGGACACCAGTAAATATTTACATACCGGATCAGTCGAGGCTCAGGTTAACAACGACAGCCACCAGTACTGTTAGCCAACAGGGTGCTGGCGGAAATTGGACTACTGTTGGCTGAAGGAGGAGAAATGGTGGAAGGCATGGCTAAAGGCAGGAAGAGAGGAGAAAGGCTAGGACTGTGGTAGTGAGGGTGGAAACTTTATCAGCTCTGAGCCCTTTCTTATTTGTTCATTAGCTGGAATGTTTATGCTAATACGTGTCCAAAGTGCACGATGATACTGTACAGCTACACATCAAATATGTCTTTGCACAATAGTATACACAATATGATGGTGAAAGGCACACCCACACCCATATTCCAACATCCTACATATGTAGTTGAACAATGTAAAAAACACACTATCAAAGTCAAGCAACACAGGAAAATGCGCACTCCAAATGTGACATACTGCCAGTATGTTAACAGTAAATAATCATTGTCTGGACAAAATTTTATTTTCCCTAGTGATACTAGGATTTGTTAGTGTGACAGAGTGCCACAATAAATCACTCCCATACTTAGAAAATACATAAAGGTGGTTGGGAGGTGGCCAATGATATATGACAGTAATAACCATCACACTAGGGAAGCAGTGATAGAATCAAACCACTTACCTATCCTCTTACAACATCTATACACCACATTATCAGCAGCCAGTGCCACAGGAGAATGATGAGTAAAGGTGAGACATACAGCTTCTATGAAGGGATGACATTAGCACTGTATTGCTAAGGAAATTAATCTGGTAACAGTAGTTCTGCAGCCAATCAGGGCTTGTAAAAGTTGCCACTACATATATGTGTAAAACAATCATGACTCCATTGGCAGGCACACTTGCAGAAGTTAATCTCTGCTGTAGTAAAACATCCTACCTATCTATTTACACATTATAGAGAACAGTTTTAGACCTGCAGGCACCACAGATGTCTGACATTCCAATAACTTCAGTTTACTAGCAAAAAATGGCCTCATTAGTGTGTTGAACCAGGTGTGTAGGTAGACAAGATAATGTAATGGTGTGCTCTTATTGATGCTACACAAAAACCTGCCATTTGAAGAGTGGAAACTTTCTATCCCCTCCCCACTTAACAAATGTTTGTATCACTTAGGATCATAGGATCATAGGACGTTACTAGGCTATTGGCCCTGAGGCCCTTACAAGCCTAGCCAAGAATTTAGTCCATGTTCCGACAAGTCAGCATCCAATGCTCCTGTCCAGCAGGGACACAGGTGGAATCCCAGGGGTGTATTTTCTGTTCCCCATCCAGTTATCCAAGTTGGGCTTAAAAAGCATTAATGAGGTACTCTGCTTGATGTGGAGCAGGAGTCTATTCCACAAAAGGGGGAGTCTCTGGGACACAAATCTGTCCCACCAACAACTCCTGCTGATGTCACAGACCAGGTTGAGGTCACTCATGTGGGTTACTTGAGTGGAGCAGTCCCATCAAGACGGGGTCTAAGATTGCTTTGTATGCCAGACAGAGGTCACTTCTGAGGAGTCTGTAGGAGACTGAATAGAGGAACAGGGCCTTTAGCCTATCTGTGTAGGGTAGATGTTTGAGGCCCTGGATTCTCCTAGTGAGGAACCACTGTGGTCTCTCCAGCTGCTGCATCTGCTGCATGTGCTTTGTGAGGTACATATGGAAAGGGGCATTGCACTCAATAATGGGTCTTATAAGGGAAGACTACAGGGATGTTATGACCACCTTGTCCCTGGATGAGATACCCTTACTGATAAGGTGGGCCATGTAGACAGCTTTCCATACAACGGACGCAATATGAGGGTCAAAAGTCAGTTTGCTATCAACCTGGGTGCCCAAGTCCCTCACGACTGATTGCATGCCTAGGAACTTGTAATTAAGTTGATAGTTTGTGAGAATATCACTTTCCTGAAAGGGGATTATGATGCATTTTTTGGCATTCAGTTTGAGGCCATGTCCAATTGTATCTTTACGTGAGACCCTCTTGGAGGATGTCCATATCACTAGGGGAACTGATGGCAGTGCCCAACAGCAGCACCCAGCTTACAGTCATCTGCAGACTTGGTCAGCCATACCCCACTGGTTTTGCCCTGAATCTCAGAAAAGTATATCTCAAACAACAAAAGCCCCAAGACTGCTTCCTGGGGTACACCACTCATTACGGGTTGACTGTTTCCCCTATTTTGACTAGGTGAGTTCTTCAGTGAGCCAGTTTGCTATCTATCTGGTAACATGTGGATTGATGCCTAGTTGAGGGTGTTTATCTATTATACCTGAGTGGGGAATAGTATCTAAGGCCTTAGCCAAGTCAAGGTAGGTGGTGTGCACCATCTTCCCCTCATCCATGGCTTTGGTGACTGTCTCAAAGAAGGTGACAAAATTTACCAGGCATGGCCTCCCCTTGACAAAAACAAACTGTGTGGAATCAAGTGTGTGGAAGTTGCCAATGTCCTTGTTAATGAGGTCTGTGAAGATTGGGTGAAGATGGGTGAAGGCTGCCAGCCTAGCCAGATAGAATTTTAGAAATAATTCTGTCATCTGTAAATATTAATGTAAACCACAGGCTGTTGTCTTAAATGGTAAAAACAGTGTTACATGTGGAACTGGAAAACAATGTAACAACAGTGCACTCTACTGACCAAGTAAAATATGTTGTAACCCTTTGATGTTAAAACTTGGAGCCAGTAAGTCTAGAGTGAGGCATCCTGCCTATTGTTTTAAGGCCAGAGTTAATGGCCAGAATTTGCATGCATAATGTTCTTTATTGCTCTGGTTTCTGCCCAGAGGTGAAGAATGTAAATGTAGTTTCTGTTAGACTGGGAACCCAGAGAAGTGTGAAGAATGATGTAATGTGAACCAGAAATGTGATTTTAAAAACAGATAAAATCAGAGAGCATTAAGCATTTTTATCTTGACCATCCAACTCACCAGCACTGTCTTGCTCTATATGTAAGTTTATCTTAGATTTGTGTTTTCTCTTAGAAATAGCTAGAAACTAGAATAATTAGATTAAGTGCTTTTATGTGATGTCAGAACTGTACTACTGAATTATTTTAAGTATTTCTCTGTGAACTCTGAAGTCTTGACTAGCACTGAGCAGTAAAAAGTATTGTCTTGTGTTTTGACTATTTGTTATGAAATATTTTTAAACCCTTTCAACTGTGGCTGTTTTTGTAGAGAAAGTTTAAGCTCTTTAGAGTATTTGCATGCCTTTGGTAAAATTGTACAAAGCTACTCTAACAGCTTTAGCCCTGGGCTATACTACCAATTGGATAATAATATTGCACAGTAATAACTGGACACCCTTTTAAGGGCCTTTGAGTAACTCATAAATATTTTATATAGCCCACCTAATCATGAAGGGATTCACATCTAGATCAGGGGAGGTCACCGTGCCTCTTTACCCATCCCTCATCAGGCCCATAATTGAGCACAATGCCCCTTTTGGGATGTACCTTACCAGACACCTGCAGCAACTGGAAAGACCCCAAAAGTACCTCACCAAGAAGATCAAAGGGCTCAAACAGATGCCATATGCTGCCCGGTTAAAGAAACTCCAGCTCTACTCAGTGGCATACCGCCTGCTCAGAGGCGATCTGTGCCTGATGTATAAAGCCATGTCCAACCCGGAATTAATGGACATGCTGCACCTCAGAAAATCCAAATCCCATCGAGCTACACGCTTGAGAGTCTTGAACCTCAGCACTGAAATAAATAGGACATGCTGGAGGGTCACATTTATAACCCAGAGGCTCCTTTCACTCTGGAATAAAATCCCAGTCCAGGTTAGGCAGAGTCCCTCATTGACTCTCTTCAAGAGAAATCTTGATGAGTGGATGGGAGATCGTAGGTTTACCCCGGGTATCACTTCTGTGTCACTGTTAGACAGAGGCACAGTATACTAACCTTGAAAAAGGGCATAGCAAAATTAATTTAAAATGGGTGGCGAAAGCCAAACACACTCTGGCTAGGCTTATAAATGTCCTAGGGCAGATAGCCTAGTATGAACCTATGAACCTATGAACCTATTAGTGGGTGGTGGCAGCTGGTACTATTGTATAGTCAGGGAAAAAGGGGCAGAGCTGGAGAACCTGTGCCAGCCTTTCCCAGGAGTGTCTGTGTGGTTGTATAAACTCTTCTCAAAGTGTATATGTGTGTGTGCGAGTGTCTGTGTGTGTGTGTGTGTGTGTGTGTGTGTGTGTGTGTGTGTGTGTGTGTGTGTGTGCGTGTGTCAGTGTCAGCTACCTGGGCAGGGACACGAAGCACTGGCTGGACAGAGAGGGTGCTGGAGGTTTTAGCTTGCCCACTAGGCTGAGATATGGACCCTATAGCTGTACCAGGAGGGAGTCTTACTCGGGACCTGGAGAGCAAGGGAGCGACCAGCCCTGGACTGAATGTGATCTCTGTGTGCTCTTAATGGAAATTGCACTTTACTGTGTGTATTTGTTATCCTTTCCTCCTATATGAGATGCCCCTCACTGATATTAGTGGTGAGGATTGAGGCTCCTTGATTGCTGGGTCAGGGCATGGGCATCACAAAGTCCATGATAACATGCTACATGGCCTTGCAGATCAGCCTAGTTAGGCTGATGGGTCTATAATTTCCTGGATTGGTGTACGCTCCACCTTTGTGCAAAGGGATGATAGTGGTTATCCTTCACTCAGCTGGGGCAAAGCCAGTACTCAGGTTTTGGTTGAATAGGGTGCCTAATGGTACTGCAAGTTCCTGTCTGAGTTCATGTAGGATGTAGCCTGGGATGTTATCTGGTGCTATGGAGGCTGTATTTTTTACCTTTGAGAGAGCAGTGATGACTTGCTCCCTAGAGATAAAGGGAGGTGGATAGGTGCAGGGGATGTCCTGATTTATTGATGGGGGCAGGTTGACTATATCTATGGCATTTGTGTATGTGGTAGCCTTGACCACCAGTTCTGTGCAGATCTGGGAGCTTCCCTTGAATTTGCGGACATATGTGATTGTCTTTCATAGATATGGCCAGTTTGGACTCAAAGTTTGCTTTGGAATATTTTACTAGTGCTCTTATTTGCTTGTTCAGACTAAGGAAAGATTGCTTCCAATTATGCACCTGTTCCTTCTTGGTCCTGGACAGCAGTATTTTCTTTTATTATAGAGTTTATTTATTGGAGATGTCCACCAGACAGGTTTACTCTTCCTTGAGGAGGATGATTTTGTCCTGTTGGGTATTCCTTATTCCATGCAACTATATACATGCTTGTATAGTACATTGGTGTAGGTTTTGGGCATATGTGCCAGTTCCTATGGAGGGCGAGGGAGCTGTGAAGCTGTTTATACCTTCCCTCAGGAGGTTGTTATCAGCTTTTGAGAATTTTTTTGTTCAACCCTATCTAGGAGGTGATTGGGAGAGATGGTGACTTCAAAAGTGACCGCTTTGTGGTCAGATCTTACCAGGGAGGATGACACTATAGGGATACTGCAGTGATTACTCATGCTGGTTAATACCAAGTCCATCCTCTCTAACAACATTAAATGGCTATCATTCAACCCATGACATTGTTATTTTAAGTATTAATGTATATATTTGTGTACACAGTACTGCCTAAAGATACAAAATTTAATTTATGTAATGTATAGAAAATTATCATTACATTACAAACAGTATGCATAGCTGCACATTTGAGTAGCAACAAAGTTATGGATGGGAAAGGTGGGTAGAGGGGATAGTGTAGTCATTTGTGATTTTAAAAAATATATCCAGAGTATAGGTTGAATGAGCACATGTTCATCTAACTGTAAGCAACCTCACATATGCACGCATGCATACAGTCCTACCAAATTCAGTATTGAACCTCATAGCTACCTAGCTGTACAATCCAGAGAGCACTATAGTAGTCACAAGTGACACAGGGGAATGTCTAACTCTTAGGGGAGAGATTGTATTTTTTGTCAGGATGACCTCATCAGTGTGTTTCATGCAGGTTGTTTCCATAAAATGTGTTAGAGGGAGCTCTGTGCTCATTTAAATACATCATATTCATGAAAAATGGAGACAGTAACAATAATTTAACATGCAGCTACCAGTTTTCCCATGATGAGTACTGACCCTCCTACCTATCTAGGTTACACAATCTAGAGAACAGTGTAATACTAACAAGCACCAGAGGAGAAGTCTGATTGTTGGCGGAGAGATTGCACTTTTGCCAGAATGGTCTCATCAGTGTGTTTCTTGCAGGATGTATTCATAAAAGTCATTACAATAAAGCTGTATGCACATTTAAATGCATCCTGTCCAGGGGAAATGGAGACAGCACACACACACGCACACACACACACACACACACACACACACACACACACACACACACACACACACACACACACACACATCCACATCCACGCACACACACACACACACACACACACACACACACACACACACACACACACACACACACACACACACACACACACTGTGTCTACTTTGGGTATCAAACCTCCTACCTATCTAGCTTCCACAATCTAAAGAATACTGTATTACTCACAAGCACCACAGGAGAAGTGTGACTCTCAAGTGAGAGATTGCACTTTTGTCAGGGTGATCTCTTCAGTGTGTTTCATGCAGAATGTTTCCATAGAAGTTGTCATAAGAGAGATGTGTACACATTTAAATGCATCCTATGCAGAGGAAATGGATACAGAAACAAGTGTTACCCACACACATACAAGTTTAGTTTCTGATTATGGGTATTGAATCTCCTACCTGTCTAGTTTGCATACTCTAGACAACATTTTAATAATCACAAGCATCACAGAAGATGTGTGACTCTAAGCAGAGCGATTGCACTTTTGTTAGGATGACCTCATCAGTGTGTTTCAGAGAGTGTGTTACTGGGAGCTATGAGAATTTGTTTGTCTTAGGCAAACTGGATACATTACCAAGTGATGTACACAGTCTCACACACACAGGTCTTCCATGTTGAGTATTGAACCTCTTACCTAAGTTATACAACAGAAACAGAGCTATGTATCGTAGCGTAAAAATTATTTTTTTCCAGTATATGGAGCTTTTTGAAAGATTCTAACAGATCATTGTTGTGGAGTTTGATCAATAAAGAGATTTATGTTGCGCTTTTTGTTTCTTGAATTATATTATGTTCTAACAGGAAATATCTATGGAGAGATTGAGCTGTGCCCTGATAGGCTAGAAAAGAAGCATTGTTCACTTCATCATAGTACATTAGTTAACAGAAGTCTCTTGTATGATTGGAGGTTGCTGATATAGGAAGAACAAGTCGTAACATCCGATTGGCTAGATGCTATATTCTTCACATGGCATTGGTTGTTTAACAAGAATAGCTGAAAACAGTTTGAAACAAGGACATAGGCTATGTTATGCTCTCAAAGTTTTGAGGATGAATGTCTGAACTAATGGTGTGATATGATTGGCTATCAAGAAGGTGTGATTTTATACAATGAAGTCAATTGGTGGATAGTATTTTTACACTGAGAAATGAAGGTCTGAGTTTGTGAAGTAGTTAAAGAACATTTGGAAATGTTTATAAGATTTCTATATACATTTTTTAGCCAAAGGGAATAACATAGAGTATTTATTTTGTAGATACTTTTTGTTGGCAATTGGGATTTCCCATGACCAAACTGGAAAGTTTGGATACCTTGAGATAGGTCATGGAGGTTGGGAGTATGGCTTAATGGCTAAGGTGTTTGCCTTACAAACACAAGGTGCAGAGTTTGAGTCTCCCAAGGGATAATTGGCTAGGCTTAAAATGGCTCACAAGGGCAGTTAGCTTAGTACTAAACTATGAACCTATGAGAAGGCGCAACATTGTCATACTAAACTCTATTGGATCATTTAGTCTGTTGTTTGATTTTAGGAGGTTTAAAGCAGGAAGAATTTACAACATTAGACTGGCGGAAAGAAGAGGCTTGTCAGAATTTGGAATTTGGATTGGAAGAAGAAGGAAAGTGGATAAGAGATACAGTTTTTAATTGGATTTCACTTAGTGTTATGTGACATTTAGTCTTCGGTCAGAATTCTTGATTTGATTGGACCATGGTGTGTTAAATAAGTGATCTCAGGACTTACATTTTTAGGATCAGAAGAAAGCATTAAGCCGAAAGTGCTTGTCCAGTACCTGAGAAACTGACTGTTTGTCAAATTAAAGTTTTATTGTTTGTTTTTATTGTTTGCTCCTCTATGGTGGTTCACTCATATTTTATTAGCATTTTAGTAATCACAAGCACCGCAGAAGATGTGTGACTCTAAGCAGAGTGATTGCACTTTTGTTAGGATGACCTCATCAGTGTGTTTCAGAGAGTGTTACTAGGAGCTGTGAGAATGTGTTTATCTCAGGCGAACTGGATACGCTACCAAGTGATATACACAGTCTCACACACACAGGTCTTCAGTGTTGAGTAGTGAACCTCTTGCCTAAGTTATAAAACCTAGAGAGCACTGCATGAGTTGCTAGCACTACAGCAGAAATCTGAATCTTAGGGTAGAGATTGTACTTTTGTCTCAATAACCTCATCAGTATGTTTCAGAGAGTATGTTGCTGTAAAACTGGGGATAAGGGAGTTGTAAGAACAGTTAAATGTATTATTCTCAGAAGTAGATACATCGCCAAGTGACACACACACGCACACACACGCACACACACACACACACACACACACACACACACACACACACACACACACACACACACACACGCGCACACACAAAAAAAAAATTTCATGCTGGTTATTGGCTATTGTATCTAAGTGACACAATGTACTAGTTGCAACAAGTGCCACATGAGAAATCTTTTAAGGGACAGACTGCAGTTTTTGTCAATATGATCTTATCATTGTGTTTCAGAGAAAATGTTACTGGAAGCTGTGAGAACATCTAAATGTGTTTAACTCAGGAGAACTGGCTATGATAAATGAAGTCACAGACACATACACACACACACACACACACACACACACACACACACACACACACACACACACACACACACACACACACACACACACACACACACACACACACACCAGTCTTCCATGTTGGGTATTGAATATCTTACGAACATATCATCATGGAACTCATAAACAAAGACATTGGTAACCACCAAACTCTGGATCCCACTCAGTTCGGATTTGTGAAAGGCAGATCATGCCTCCTGAACCTGATCGACTTCTTTGTGGCAGTCACCAAAGCCATAGATGAGGGTAAGGTGGTTCACACAGCCTATCTTGACCTAGCCAAGGCTTTCAACACCATCCCCCATTCTGGAATTATAGCTAAGCTCACTAAACTAGGTATAAATCCCTATGTCACAAGATGGGCTGCCAACTGGCTCACTGACAGAACCCACACTGTAAAAGTTGCAGACTCCAAATCTGACCTCAAAGCAATGACAAGTGGAGTACCACAGGGTTCCATTCTGGGACCTCTCCTGTTTGGTATCTACGTCTCTGAAGTACAGGCTAACACAGAAGGCCTCTGGCTAATGAAGTTTGCAGATGACTGCAAACTAAGAGCCATAATCAAGTCCCCAAATGATGTGGACATCCTACAGAAGGGCCTCACTGAGACAGATGCCTGGTGTCAGAGCCATGGCCTTAAGCTCAATGCCAAAAAGTGCAGTGTCATCCCCTTTGGTAAAAACTATGTACCCATGAACTACCACATAGGCAGCAATCTACTTAACACTGAATGCATGATAAGAGACCTTGGGACCCAGGTGGACAGTAGTCTCTCTTTTGATAGTCACATCACCACAGTAGTCAGGAAGTCCTTCTACATGGCACACCTCATCATAAAAGGGTTCTCATCTAGGAAAAAAGAGGTCATTGTTCCCCTCTACTCATCACTCATTAGGCCCATTATAGAGTACAACGCCCTTTTTGGAATGTACCTCACAAGACATCTGCAGCAGCTGGAAAGGCCACAGAAGTATCTCACAAAGAGGATTACTGGCCTCAGGCAAATGCCCTACACTGACTGCCTCAAAAAACTCCAGCTTTACTCTATAACATATCGCCTACTCCGAGGTGATCTCTGCCTAACATATAAAGCTATGCTAAACCCAAAGTTGTTGGACATGCTACACCTAAAGAAATCCCAATCCCTCCGAGCTACACGCTCTAGGGACCTAAACCTTGTCACCACAATAAACAGGACACGCGGGAGGGATAGATTCCTGTCCCAGAGACTTCCTATCCTCTGGAAAAAGCTACCCATCTATGTCAAGCAAAGTTCTTCATTAGCACTCTTCAAGAAAAACCTTGATGAGTGGATGGGAAATAGGAAATACACCCAGGGGATCACTTCTGTGTCTCTGCTGGACAGTGGCACAGGAAAATAACTTTCTTGGGTGGCGTAAGCTATGGAACATTGATGGCTAGGCTTATGTAGGCCCTTGGGCCGATAGCCTAGTACCTACCTATGAACCTATGAACCTATGAACCTAAGTTATACAACATAGAAACCACTGTATGAGTTACTAGAACCACATGAGAGATCTGAATCTAAGGGGAGAGATTGCACTTTTGTCAGGATGACCTCATCAGTGTGTTTCAGAGAGGATGTTACTGTAAAAACAGGGATAAAGAAGCTGTGAGTACAGTTAAATGTATTATTCTCAGGGGAAGTGGATGCACCACCAAGTGATACATACAGTCTCACACACACATGGACACACATGTCTTCCATGTTGGATATTGAACCTCCCACCTATCGAGGTTACACAATCTAGAGAGCAATGTACTAATTGCAAGCACCCCAGGAGAAGACATAATATCTATGTGAAATTAGATATTGGAATATTTTTAAAAATCAGTGCTTTGAAGCAATAGTACTGTGCATTCAAGGTCATGTAACAAATGCATATGTGTGTGCATAGGGCATTGTAACATCATTATGACTGTCACATGTAATGGCATGCTTTTATAATGCAATGTAAATACTGTCCTTACATCTTCCATATAATGGGATGACATGTACATTGACTGTTTCACACCCACCTATTATTGATTAACCATTGCAATGCCATTATGTAGGGATGACCGTACACTTGTATTTTTTTATACTTGTATTATGTTTATTGGCAAGAAATATATGCAAGTAGTACATAGGAGAGTGCACAGGTAACATGGTGTAAATGTAAACACTGTAGAACAAACATATTACTTTACATGAAGGAATTAGGTGAGTTAAAATCATTCAAAACTCATGATAATTTTTTGAGCAACAGCAATACAGACATACAAATGCTGTGCAACAGAAAAGCATAAACTCTTTTTTTCTTGTACACTTTAAGAGGGCACTGCTAAGCTGATTTGTGTTGCTGATGGAAAAGTGTTAGTGTATGTGTAATCATATCTTGGAGTGTTGAACTTAAAATAGTAGTTAGCACTACTCTATGCTGCTCTGTGCAGACTTATACACAAAGATCTTAACAAGACAGCATTTACAATAGGTAGCAAGCAGATTAGTGACAGTAAGACGCTGTCCGGTTTGATTCTCAGCTAGAGCATCTTCTGCGTGGAGACATGCGTGAATGGGCATACCTTTGTTGAAGGTTGTGCGTCAGGCCTGGCAAGCCGGTATGTAAAAATCAACTGCCAATCATTAGCGGACCGGAGTTCCGCTGTGGCAACCCCTAACTGGGAAAATCCGAAAGACACAACAAAAAAGCAAGCAGATTAGTGAAGCAGCAGGATAATGATGTGTTAAGTTAAGGGGTTAGCCAATATGTACTGAAACAGTAGTCAGGCAAAACATAATGACACATGTTGTCATACATATGTATTCAAACACTTTCGGCACACCATTAGGTAATTTAGACCTGAATGTTACCTTAGCACAATATTTAGAAATCCATATTTGTGTAAGTTAACATTTGACAGCGGATTTCATCAAACATGACTGTATGTATTTAATCACCTTTATTAACCTATTGACCACTGTAATATGTACATTCATTTTTCATCTTGTTTAAATTTACAGTAAACTGAATAAACATAGCTTAGCACAGAGATACAAAGTGAGATGGAGTAATGCAGACAAAGGCAATCAAATCCAAACATAATGCTATAAGTATTGTTCTTCAATTTAGCCTTAGTTGCATTTGTAGTCTGGTGCTAGTCATTGCACAAATGCAGAGGTTTAGGAATAATTATACAGAAGGGAGAAGATACACCCTCAGGGTGATGTAGAGGCAGGGACAAAGTAAATAATCACTGAAAAAGGATAATGGTGGTTCACAACAATATGTACCCAACAGGAACACCTAATTTACTAAACCAAAACCACTCTTTAACACTTTGCTAATGGCTGGGATAGAACCCTTGAAACTATTATAATCGTTCTACAAATTTGAGCATTAGCTCATCTTGAAACAAAGGAATTACTACTTCATAACATTAAAATAGCACTGTTGAAACACTGAAAACTTATGAAAAAAGGAGGCATGAAAGGAGAGAGTGTTACAGACAGATGCAGGAAAGAATAGCAAAACTATGTTTTGGAGGACATGTAGGAACATCTGTTTGCTGTTTTAGTGTTATGTCTTGAATCATTAATTTATAATGCTCAGTACAATAAACTGACTGCTATAGGTACAAATCAGGGGTGGGAGAGTGCAATAAATGTAATACCTATCCAGAATAAGGCTGGCTTTCTAAGTTTACCTGTTGGGGCTGCAGTGTTTTTCAAAATGATATCTTGCCGCACTGTTCCTTTGTTATGTTAAGGAAATGTGTTAAATGTAGAGCAATAAAAAACACAGAAACTAGTGGTTTTAAAAGTTCAATAATGAGCTCAGCCACAATAATTTCCAAAATTCATGAAACCCAGGTAGTGTTCCAAAGCAACAAGCATTTATTCATCACAGACAATTAATCCTCAGTAACACAAAATCAGAAATATTTTAGCAATTTTAAACATATCAGCTTTTATATACTTAGAAGATGTAGAAAATATATATGTATTGTTTCATTTTAAACCAGCCTACTCATGGAAAACAATATAAACAGGGCCATAAAAGTGTATTTTAGAACAACAAGTACCCAGTCCCATCCACAGACGCACAGGATATACCAAGACAGACAGGGACAGTGATGGAAACAAACAATTGGAAGACACCATGAATGGTGATAGGTAGTGGACATTGGAGGCACACCTTCATCTAACATGAGAACAGTTAGACTTTAGTCCTCACCCTCAGAAGTGTCATCACTGTCTCCTGCAGCAGCTACCTGGGTCAGTGATGGACATAGCATCATCTTTCTAAAATGATGCAGGACCCTTTCTTTTCTTCTTTCTTTTTTTTAAAACACAAGAAACACTATTTATTAAATTATCACTTATGACACAGGCGATCATACATTTATATAAATGAAAACAAGCCATATTGACATATTTTTATTTGCAAATATTATACATCCCCCCAAATTCACAAACCTGCTCCAGGAGGCAATATGTCTGCCGTGCGATCCAGGAATAAGCTACAGGGATGTTCATGAGCGCTCCTGCACTATTCCTACACAGATGCAGATCCTGTATGCAAATGCCCCCATTTGCAGGTGAAAACCATGCAAATGAGGTGAATTTGTCATCAAGAAAGCTGGCAGCCGACCACGCAGGACTAGTATAATCTGCAAATATGTACTTGGTTAGTAACCGAGTACATTCCTGCAAATTACAAAATGGAGCCATGACAGCTCCAATTAAAGGGTGTATATAATGTGTAAAGCATGGCTATGGCCAAATATATGGCCATTGGCATGGAAAACAGTTTAAAAAAAAACTTTTATTTTTTTTAGCCGATTTCGGATGTTTAAGCATAGGGCAGTGGAGCGCAAACGGGATCGGGTGAAAAATAAAAAAAATCCTGAAATAAGCATTCTAACCAAAATCACTATTTTGCCATTATACTCAATGGCAGGCAGAAGACAACATGGCCAGTGAATAGTGGTTGCTAAGGGGGGATGCTCATTGTGGGACCTGTAACTATGCATTAGTAGGCAATCCTATGCAAATGAGAGGAATGATACTGAATCCCAGATTTCCCCTCAATGCTAGTCAGCACCCAACAGTGTAAGTGCAGGAATAGCTTGGTGCAAGCCTAGGAGTTAGCTGACATCATAGGGGTGTGTGTCAGGCATACTGTAAGTGGATTGGAGTCCTGTGGCTTGGGTTTCCCCTTAGCTTAGCAGAGATAAGCAAGGGGGTGTGTCTGAGGCTGCCTAGCACTCTTTACATTGCCTAAGTGGGTGTGCGCTCCATGCACCGGATTTTAAAGGAAAAAAAGTAAACCAGGAAATAGCAGCTCTGTGCGCATTTGAGCACTGTGTTTGTGTGGCGTGCCTCTGGGCTTTAAAAGGAAGGCAATGGGAAGGGACAACTGTAGTAGGAAGGTAATCAAGGAGAACTAGCATATCTGGCAGGTGAAATGTATCAGAATCAGCCAATTACACAGGCAGCAGACCATCCCAGCCCAGCCCAGAACACTACTATAAGCTATGCAAACACCTTTCCCTCTGTTTTTTCCCACATACTCTACATCACCGGTGTATACAAGCGGGGAAATTTTAACAAGCAAAAACAACAAAATGATAGGGGCTGCAGTAGCTATCATACATCAACATGTGGAAGAGGCTGAGGGTGGTGAGGATGAGAATGCTGTTGACCAAACCACAGTGAGGAGACAGAGAAGAGTGTACAGACCCAGGGTAACCTACCAGGGCCTACATGAGCTGGAGATAGTGGAGTGCTATAGGTTGGACAGGGACCTCCTACAGCAAATTGTTGAGCTGTGCCTGCCACACCTGACACACAGAACTAAGAGAGGGGAACCCATCCCAGTGGATACCAAGGTATGTGTAGGCCTAAGAATACTAGCCACAGGTACCTTCCAAAGGCCAACTGGGGATATCATGGGGATCTCAGAGGCATCAGCATCCAGGGTGCTCCACCAGTTCCTGGATGTCATGTCAGCACATGCCAGTGAGCACGTATATTTCCCCAGCACCCGGGAGGCATTGGCCAGTAATATGCATCTCTTTCACCAAATAGCAGAATACCCTGAGGAAGTGGGTGCTATAGACTGCATGCACATATGCATCAAAGCACCACCCAGTGAGTGCGGTAGGGTCTACATCAACTGCAAGGTCTTCCCATCCATCAACTGCCAAGTCGTGTGTGATAGCCAGGGCATTATAATGAATGTGTGTGCTGGCTGCCCTGGAAGCTATCAGGATTCCCACATCTGGCATCTGATGCAGCTGTACCAGAGATTTGCAAATGGGGACATCCCTTATGGTCACCTAGTGGGGGATGCTGGTTACACACTGGAGCCATGGCTGATGACATCCACCAGAAATGCACATGCACCTGGACAAGAACTTCATAATAAGGCACATGCACAGAGCAGAATTATAATAGAGCATGTATTTGGGATGCTCAAGTCACAGTTGCAGTGCCTGGACACATCCGTTGGAGCCTTGCAATACTCACCAGCTACATGTACTCAAATTGTCATCATATGTACCATGCTACACAATATGATCCTGTGGAAACAGCCGCAGCAGGAACAGCATGGGGAAGGGCCACACAACCCCCCACCATTGCCACGGCCTGCACAGGCACAGAGTGACTCAGAGGAGGAACAACCTCAGCCTGTCCCAGTAGGCAGAAGGAGACATGCCCACCATGCCCTGGCCTTGGCAAAGAGGCAACGCATAGCACATACAGTGACACAGTAGGGACCCTGGGAATGACACCTCTCTCTGACTCGCACATACAGTAAAAGGGATGCCAAACATGACACTACCTGTGCTCAACCATGTATAGGGAGTGTACTATGTGCATCTGACATAGGCAGCCCTCCAGCACCATCCTCAGTACTGGCACACCTGCAAGGTAAGTCACTCTTCTTACCAACTGCTGAATGGAGTAGTATGTGTTGTTACTTGTATCTATGGTATGGATGTGAGCATGCAAGGGAATTGGGTGGCTGAATGGGATGCCAGCAGATAGTAGAAACCTATAATGGAAGCATGAGATCTGTAATAAATACTGGTGTCACCACAGTAGCCAGTACTACACATGGTGACAAAACCCACTGCAGGAAATGTGCTGGGTCACATGTGTGTCCGTATGACACACACATGACAGTCAGGGAGGTTCACATACCCAACAACAGTCTCAGCCAGCAGGACAGGTGTAGACAAACACAAACAAAGGCTGTGCTAAGGCCTCTGAATGATGGCTATGGGTAACCTCCCTGCAGGCCTACACAGACAGACTACATCAGGTCAGGCAGTGGGATGTTAGTTCTGAAGGGTAAGAAGTCAGAAACTGATATATAGGTCAATCAAACCTAAGATCTGTAGTACACTGATATGCCTCTAGTCAGCATGATAGGTTAGAATACAGAATGAAACTGAGTACCTGACATACCAGTACAGTCATAGCAAATGTGTATAAGTGTCAGGTGTGCCCCCCATCCTATGTAGAAATATAGTAACAGTCAGGTGTGCCCCCCAGTCCTATGAAGAAATGTAGTAACAGTCAGGTGTGCCCCCCATCCTATGTAGAAATGTAGTAACAGTATGGTGTGCCCCCCCCATCCGATGTAGACACATAGCAACAGTCCGGTATGCCCCTCCAATTCTATGTATTAATGTAGTAACAGTTAGGTGTGCCCCCCAATCCAATGTAGAAATGTTGCAACATGTATGTGTAAGTATAATACCAGTGGAGCACAGATTACCTGAGGTGGCCACGGTAGAAGGATAGACTGCAGCATTTGTACAATATGCAGGTATGTATGTTTTAGGTTGGTGTGTGTTTCATATTGTGTGAGAGTGATCAGTATGTATGCATGGTGAGGTTTGACCTGGTGGCCATTGCCCAGTACTGCTGATGACAGGGCCAAGTCCTCACAACTGCAGTGCCAAACACAATGCTCCCCAGTATAACACATTCTAGCAGTAAGCCATTGTAAATGTATGGAGGTTATATGTGTCACCATCTGAAAGATGGACATGGCATGACTGTTGGGCCAGATATACAAGCAGTACACAGGGAAAAGTTCCCCAGACAGACAGTGTATAATATCTAACCATGAAATGGGCACACCCTTGGAATTGTACATACAGGTTTGTATCACATTATCTGGGCTTGTAGTAGGGAATACTGATGTTGTCTGGCCAAACACTTGCAAGATCATAAAGGTCATAGGAATGATGTATTGAGAAACAGCTGATGTCCCTGCGCAAGCCAGGATAAGTGGAATGCCCCATGCATATCTGTGAGTCAGATGCAATTAGTGTGCATAGCAAACATGTACCCAGCTCTCCCGACCATCACCCACAGGTACCTCTCCGGTCTTATCCCTTCTGTTGGGAATGGGTACAATATGACCCCCACCTGTGTATGGCAATAGAAAAAGAATGCAGCATGCAGTGCAGGTGTCCCATGCAGGTGTGTCCCTAGCTGTAAGCAGCACTCTGCCAGCATCCACACCACCTGAGCAATACTGACAGAAAGGCATACCGTATAGCAGTCTGGTACTGGAGGACTGACAGAATGCAACAGCCTGCTTCAGCTGGCCTGCATCACTACCAAATGGCCTACTGTCCTCTGCCAAAGGCCTGCATCTCACCCATACTGCCAATGTATGTTATGTCATGGACTCCCAAATAGCAACATAACACAGTCCACAGAACCCATATGCAAGGCCATGTGGACAAACCACAGTAACATGTCCACCATGTCCCACTGCATGAACTGTGGACCAACATCAATCACTGCTGTGATGAGGTGATACTTGTAGGGAAAGTATCAGAGAATGTTTGCATAATGTATGGAAGAGGATAGAATAATAGGAGGAGTGGGAGCGTGGGCATAATGGAATGTGCGAAGTACGAAACACAGCCATGTGCACATACTATCTCTGGCTGCAAACACAAAAATGGGTGGCTGCAACCCTGCCTGTACACAACAATAGGGGTAAGTCCTGACTTATGACCCCTGCCTCTGGGTAACCTGTGTGAATCTGTACAGCTGTGAGGTATTGCCACAGCAAGATAAGGACATACTGTCACGTTGATGGATGTACAAGTATGGGATCCTCTGCCACCACTGTACCAAGGTGCTGAACTGGTTACACAGACTCAGCAGCAAGTGTCTGCAGCTCCCCCTCCATAATGGCATTAGTTTGCAGGAATATGTAGATGTTTGACTACAATATTGGACACAGCTGCATTCACCCTGTGTTCCCTAGGACATCACTGTGAGCAAAAATGTCTACCTGATAGTACTTAAGGACATAAAACATCACAGTGTATAACACTAAACATGTCTAAATATCTCTGCTAACACCAGGGCCATTTAGCAGAAGCAGCAGAGACACAATTACCTACAGTACCCACTATCCCTTTCCCAGTTTGACCCCATATTGCCAACTGATCTACAGATATCCTGCATAAACGGTTTGCTAGCTGTATGTGTAAAAAACAACAGTCTTCACTGGAGTACAATCTACCTGGAGTAGATCCACACATTCAATACAGAAGGGCATACTGGGCATGTTCCCACACTTAGACAAGTGAAGGCAATGTCAGACAACAAAATACTGAAAGGTCATACTGGGCATGCTTACACACAAACAAATGAAGCCCATGTCTGGCAACAACAGTAGACCATACATATCTGACAGTTGCAGATGTTAGTGCATACACTCCTCAGTATGCACCAGTCATGCTTTGCACACACATTGGATAGGAATACACACATATATATCCAAGGACAACACACTATAATATGCCAAAAGTACACATACATAGATGTGTGGAAGAGAGTGACAGTGACAAAGAGCCTTCCATCATGAGTCCTGTCCCTCACAGCACACAACTAAATGGCTACAACCACATGATGCGTAAATGCCACTCACTGTAGAAATTAGCCTCTGGTATCCCTCAGCATTATGGAGTCTGTGGTGCTAGTGCTAACTGTACAACATGACTGTACAAGGCAGTAGTCATCTAGCAGTTGTATACATGTACCTGTGGAATATAAACCTGTGTGTGCCTGAGTGTGGTGTGTCTACCTCTAGATGAATGGGTTATGGCCCATGCACACACACACTGCCCTCCCCATAGCCCTACTATGGCAAGCCTGCTGATGTCATTCACTTTGAAATACACCTTTGGGGAAAAAGTAGCCCAATAATCTCTGTGGTGTGTCCTATAACTGCATAATGCTGTAGGGTGATAAACTAGTTAGGTAGGAGCTCTAATTCCAGACATGGCAACTGTGTGTGTGTGTGTGTGTGTGTGTGTGTGTGTGTGTGTGTGTGTGTGTGTGTGTGTGTGAGTGTTTGTGTAGGGAGCAATGCTTTTTAGGCTAGTCACAGCCACTACAATTCAAATGCCCTACTTTGGGAAGCCTGCTGATGTCATTCCCAGTGAAATACACCTTTGGGGAAGGAGTAGTCCAGTAATCTCTGTGGTGCATCCTATAACAGCGTAATGCTATAGCGTGGTATAGTAGTTTGGTAGGGGTTCTATTCCAAGACATGGCAAGTGTGGATGTTTGTGTGTGTATTTGTTTGTCTGTGTAGGGAGCAATGCTTTTGAGGCCAATCACAGTCACTACAACCTCCATTGCCCTTCTTTGGCAAGCCTGCTGATGTCATTCCCAGTGAAATACACTTTTGGGGAAGGAGTAGTCCAGTAATCTCTGTGGTGCATCCTATAACTGTGTAATGTTGTAGTGTGATAAACTAGTTAGGTAGGAGTTCTAATCCTAGACATGGCAACTGTGTGTGTGTCTGTGTTTGTCATTCATATCCTGTGTGGAGGTGGCTGTGAGTGTGTAACAAGTGGACTGATTGTGGAGCGGGTTTTGCAAATTTCTTATATGGTGGGCCTATTATATGTCACAATGTCCACCTTACAAGGATAACAGATGTCAAATAGCCAAGAGGCTGGGGTGCCAATCCATACCCCTACATGTGACATCAAGGCCTGGTGAACAAAGTAAGCAGCTCTTGTATTACCCAGAGAACACTCTCAACCCATGTCTCATATACAAACACACTTGCCTAGGCAGCAACCGCTTTGTTGGCAGTACTCTGAACATTGCCCACAGATAGCAACCCTGATGTGATTGCAGGGGACTACAGAGGGAATGGCACCCTGTCCCATCACTACAATAGGCACATAATTTCAGACAGTGCGCCTTCACTATGTTCCACACTGGATGCCTGCAACAACTGTGGTGCCATCAAATGTGACCCACAAAGGACATACCATGCCTTAAACACATGCCATGTATGGACAGATGCCACTAACACCAGGGAATACCTGTGGCATGCTATCAATGTTGGTGCAGGGTCAACCTGGTGTCCATTACCAGTTCCTGCCGCATAAGGCCAGGACTGGCACATCTGATGATAACAATCTGTGTACACAACATGGGCCAGACACTCCAGGTACAGTTCCACATGTCACTGAACATGCATGTGGGATGTGTGCACATCCCAGACACTGTCCATGTCATGGACTATAAAACACATACATGACAAGCATTGCACAGCACTGGTCACACATAATAGTAACTCAGGTGACTGGATGTTGACTACAGTACCCATCTGTTTGGGCCAATCCAGACACTACACCCCTGAACCACACTGCAGACCATTGTCATGTGGCCTGATGACAAGGTATACTCTTCACCTAGCTTTGTACAGCCTTCTGGCACAGTCAACCACTACACACTCATGAAGCAATGCACCGATGCATGTCAGTAATGGCACCCTGTGTCTGTGTTTGTAGAGTATGATGCTTTCAACAACATTCACACTCACTACAACTCCCATTGGCCTACTGAAGCATACTGTCTGATGTCAGAGACCTTCACATACCCCTTGCCCATATAACATCTGGATATCCCCTGTGGTGCATGTGATACCTGTGCATTACTGTATTGTGGCAAAATAGCTGGTTTGGAAGTCTATTCCTGACCCTGCCAACTGTGTCAATGTGTGTGAGACCCTGGGAGAGTATGGCTGTGTTGACGTTGACACCAGTTCATGTGGACAAGTGCATGCACTATGCCTACCTTATTGCTGCTATATCACTGTTGCAGATGTCATTTACCATGAGATACACCTTTGGACAGCTCCCCAACATGTAAGCTATGTGGCACATGCAATAACTGCATAGACATGTGATAGCAATACATTGTCAGTCAGTGGTTTGAAACCAGGTACTGGTAGGTGTGTGACACAAACATGCTTAGGTTTTACTTCCCCACCCCATCCCTGACTTACTTTGTCTCTGTCTGTCTCTCACTCCCTCTCTAGTGGATGTGGAGAAGTGCACCTGCTTTGCGTAAGCAGCAGCTTGTGTTTTGTAAGTGATGCTCATGATCAGCTGATGGCCTCTGCATGAATTGCAATCCCTCTCTAGCTGATTGCATATGGAACAGCTCTGATAACATTCCCATAGCCAATTGCATGGAAACACAGTCCAATATCTAGGAACATCATGTTGGTGTTGGGCCTTTTCATTCACTGTGAGCAGGACCTAAATCTGGTATTTGGCAAACAGCATCATAGATGGTATTGGGATTTACCTCTAACAAAATACACTGTAGAAACAGGCCAAGAGACAGGAGGGGGATGTGCCAGACATGACTACAGAATGTAAGTGTTTCTCTTCTTAATTTGGAGTAATGTTGGTTTAATAGGGTGTGTGTGTGGATATGGCTGGTCTACATGATTTAATACCTGTCATGACAGTGTTATGTGTTTTAGGAAACTCCCATCTGTAGGGTTATCTGCAGACTGGGCAGTGTGTGGAGCCTTTTGTTTCTTGTGTTACTCACAGAAAACCTATCTGAGAACTACAGAAGCATAGTGTGAGGATTGCAGTCAGTACATGGTGACAGCCATGAGAGTTACCATCTTCATATCCCTCATAGGACATATGACACAACAAACCCTGGTACATTAAATGTATGAGGTTATCACAGCAACATGCTAATACTGGGCCAGTGTTTGTAGCTCCAGCCACAAGTCTGTCAACCTTTGTACATATGTCATGCAGTAAGAGGTGCATATGTTCTGTACACCATTATTTATTGACATCATACCTGATAACAAGCCAGTCAGATATCAAACTCCTAGACATGTTATGCATAGTATTGGGTTGTTTCTGAGGACATAATTTGGGCATTCTGTGGTTGTATGTACAGTACTGGGGTCTGTGTACTTATGGTGATTGTCAACAGTATGTGTATTGTGCATACGTACCTTGGGCTGTGCACAGACTGTGGTAGATGACATTGTTATTGGTCCTGTTCTATCTGATATTACATGCTGCTCCAGTGTATGGTACCCTGTTGGCTCACATGTCTGTAGGGCCAGGCAGGCATGTGTCCCATACCACAGACAGGCATCGGACCACACTGTGCCATGACCCAGTGTATGTAGGGTTAGTGTGTGAGTGGCACATATAAGGATGGTGTTTATCAGACAGTCCATATAGTGTCATATTAAGCTTGTGTACCATATGTGGCTGTGGCTGTGTTCACATTGATGTGGGTATGCACTTTCTCACAGGTGTTTGTTACTCCGTGTTGTGACATGCGTATAGAGCCTGCTATAGTTGCAGGTACATGTGTATTCCCCCATACAAAATGTAGTCCAGTGTTGTGGCAGTCTGCCTGTAGTTTGCACAGTGATTTGTGACATGCCTAGCAGCCTAGTGTAATTACCCAGTGTGCTATGTCTAGTTATTTGCAAGACATGCTGCTGCAAGGCCACCATAACTGTTGTGTATTTCTGACAAAGCAGTAGGATTCTGTACAGATGTATGTCACTAACTTCTGGGTAGTATGTGGCCATGTGACCTCTGCACCACCAAGTGTTATGTGTCAGGACAGACTGGCGTATGTGAATGCATAAACTGTGTGGGCATATGTAGTCCAGTATTTACATGATATACCCATGTACATGGCTATTAACAACCACAATGTGAGGCATGATCCACATGTCTCGCACAAAGGGGATTTGTGTACAACTCTTGACTGACCACAGAGTGCCAGACTGTCTACATATATTGGTTATATCTCTGCTCATTACTGTGCTAGCAGTGCGTACTGTACTATGATGTCCTTAGGATGTCTGTCAGTAGCCAATAGCGCACATGTCAAAAGCAGTTGTGACCTCCCACACACAACATGTCTGTTAAGACAACCCCTGTTACAGTAGCAACAGTCTGCATATATACCTGCAATACATACATGACATCCCTTTGCACTAAGAGGTTGGGACTATTGGTGCTGAGGTAGGACTCCACTCCATGTTCTGGATATATATATAGATATATATATATATATATATATATATATATATATATATATATATATATATATATCCATATATCTATATAGATATATACACATATACATATCTACATGCATATATATATATATATATATATATATATATATATATATATATATATATATATATAAACACTCAAATATATACATATACAAAGCAATATATGTCTACACATATACAGATATATAGATACATATGCACATATAGTTATGGATATCTACATATATATCGACATAAATAGGTATATCTGATTAGATATGTATGCACACATAGTTATAAATATCTACATATATATCAACATAAATAGGTATGGACGTATATATATATATATATATATATATATATATATATATATATATATATATATATATATATATATATAGATATATATATATATGAAAAGATCTACAAATGGCTATATATATGCTGCACTATACAGATGTGTAGGCATACACATGTATGAATATATATGCGTATGTACATGTAGACATATATCAACATATGTATATGCATAGATCCATATTCCTGTCTTGTGTAAATGTCATGATTGTGTATACCTTCCCAGATGTATCTCACCATATGTATCTATGTGTATATTTAGATATAACAACATATGTGATGCAACAGTAATATCAATAAAGAGTACTACACAATTGTGGACTTCAAAGAAATTGTTCAATACTATTCAATATGTGTAGTGACAGATATATTGGAAAACAACAACTGTCTTCACAGCTGTCATGGCATAGTGGTTAGCTGTTGTAACTATAGTGTACAGGGTTCTGTGTTCAATACCTGCAAGGGCTGTTTATTTTGTTGCTGGGCAGAACAAGGGCTGCTGGATACAGAGTTGTTAAGGTAGTTTTGAGCAGCTTTAAGTACGATTGTGTGGGTTTGTGCGAAGCTTGTGCGAAGCTAAGTGGTGCTAGGCTACAGTTAAACGTACGGTGGATTACACCATGTTGGCTTCACTTACCACTGTGCAAATCTGCTTAGCTGTTAAATTGTAGCAATGCTGACAACTGCTAAGCATGGCTCAGCCCTGGTATCCAGTGCTCACATCCCAGTCTGATAACATAGTAGGATAATGACATCTGTAATAAATTTATATAATGCCATGTACAATACATGCATCTATGTGCTGTCATTACAGTAGCAAAGGGTGTGAGTGTCTTGTCTGGGACACACAAGTATATAAGACCTGTACAGCACTGTTATCCACGTGAATGTGTTATATACAAGGGTAGTAACCCATGTTATGTGCTGTCACACTCGCATGTAGTGTATCATGGTGGTACTAATGTTGACAGTGCTTTCCCAGGCAAGAGTAGAGTTCTAAATGTAGTACTGACAACAAGTACACCTGCAGGCAAGCTGGACTCTGAGGCCTCACTTTTGTGTTCCTGGTGTGTGAGCTGTGTCACAGTATATATTCCCTACTGGAAAATGATCTGACATGTGGAATGTAACTGTAGACTACCATCTATATAGCAAATGTCATTGAGGTCTTCCAACATGTAGTAATGGCATACATATTGTTGTCAAACATCTGTCTGTTGACACATTCATCCTACTGCGTAGCTACTTGCCAAGCTGATGTCTGTCAGTCCCTGTACAGATATGCAGATGGCAGGTATCCAGCTTAGATATGTACAGGCAACCTATGTTTGACTGACACTGACATGTCTGCTCAGCTGTGTTATAACTGGCACATATAGGAGACAACACCCTGTACGCACCACATGCCATGGGTACCTCCACTACACTACCACAGTCAACAGAACATATTTGGGCACAGGTCACCATCACAGACACTAACCATGTGTTGTAATACATGTTGCATAGATGTCAACTGTATCCCTTCAGTGGTCCTTGGCAGGAGGCACCCAGAGGATTGGCTGATGCATATCACTCTCACCCTGAGGATCAGCACAGTGGTGTCTGTTGATAGATTGCCTGCTGGCACATGGCAGGTGGTATAATACCACTGTACACACATCCTCTACACTACCCATCTCTCCTTAGACAATAGCCAGGTACACACCTATGACCACCTGCAGTGATGCACCCCAGTACTGACACATGTGTACATGTGCATTACTGAGGATAGCAGTGTCTGTGTGTTAATACACCTGTAGTTGGGAATACCATGAGGGCCTTCACTACCACCACAACATCCATTGCCATAGTAAGATGTGGCTGCTGCTGTATCAGACATTACATGTATCCTGTTATGCTCCTCTCCCTAATGGCTACATGAGCCTTGCAGTACCAGCACAACAGTGTTGTACAAATGGGTCAACAGGCATGGGATACCCAGTGAATTCAGGTAAGTGTGTGCATGTGTGCATGTCTGTATATCTGTAGGGTACAGCATTCCGAGGCCACATACTCCTATTACAATATGCATTGGCACACAATAGTACAGATAGTGTTGTTGCTGCCCATAGGTGAGGCCTGACAATACAACACCCTACTATGCCTGTGTCATGTGCATTAGATGCATATCCCTGTAGTATATTGGGATATACAATGGGTTGTATCGCAGTTGGGGGTAATGTGTGATGGTCGGTATATCAGAGTGTCATCATGGGTTCCAGTTAGTGCAATATCCACTGTGGGATGTGGATGCTGTGTGCACTGCCATTACACCATGGTACACCCGGTATATGTCCCATGTATCACTGTATGATGACCACTGTCACCATCAACCATACAGGTAACTGATACCACAATCAAGCCCAGTTATGCATATGCTGTGTCCAGCCTACCTGTAACACATTGGACACACCGACAAGTTAGTTAGCACTGATAGGCCCAGATCTCTCGGATGTGTGTTTGCCTGTTATGTGTCTGTTAATGTGTATATGATGGTATGTCACACTATGTATTGTCCATATACAACCATTACATCCCCCATTACCATACTGTACATGTCTGGGGATGTTCTGCATGTAACCTGGAACACACCTCACCCTAAACGCTGTGTGGCGCGTGCAACGAAAGCCACAAACTTCAGTAGCGTAGGGGTCTAGTCCCAGTGTTGCCAAGTAAGAGTGTGCATGTATGTGGATGGGTCTACATCAGGTTGCTGATTGTACATGTCCCAGTGGGTCACCTGTCCATGTGGCCCTGGCAGTAGCTGTTATACAAACCTGTGACATGTGGCTGCTCTATACAGGTGTTTCTTGGACAGCTGCAGATCATACCTGGCAGGGTGTGCAGTTCACAGCCTCCGGCCATGGACATGGGGACTGTGCCTGCCAGGGGTTCCATGGACACATCCAGGTACAGGTCTTGATGTGTTACTCTCCCCTGATGATGACAGATGTCCGCTGGAAATAAGTCCTTCCTGGGACTGGCCAGGGCCACATGCATGTGGCCTGCTGTGGTGTGGTGTGGACAGCGCCCCCCCACTGCAGTGCTGGGACTGGCACTGCCACTACAGGAGCTCCTTGGTGTCCTAGCACATCCATGTTGACTGCCAGATGTTGGTGTTGCAGGCCTACAACCATGCGGCTGTTGCCGCACTCCCACCACATATTCAAACATGGACATACCACAGTCGATGAGGCACACCATCTCACCCAACCATCTATCCATGACCTAGGTATAATCATGGAGGGCACCAGACAGTTCATTCACTTGCAGATGTAAGAGCAGCCCTCTGCAGCCGCAGGCCCTGTCTGGTGCACAGTTCCATACATGCCTGCGCCCCATGACATACAGAAACATGCGTCTGGTGGTACCAGTTGATCCGGTTCTGCCTGGGGCATGATGACCAGCATCCCTACCACAAGCACCCCGGTACATTTGCCTATGTGGTGCCCCGCTGGACACCCGGCTATGCCTGCTGTGACCAGACACAGTAGACATAGATACCACACTCTTCTGTGCACTGCCACCAACCGCCAACTGTCCCTCTGCTATGGCCACTGGTGATGGGGTATGTATAGGCACTATAACTGTGTGCGGGGTTGGGGTGGCTAAGAGGGGGGATGTCAAACAATGGCGTAGTTTTGACCCCTCACAACCCCGCCTGTGCCTCAACAGTACTATCATCATCTTCGGTGTCTGTATGGACACCAACATCAGATTGCATGCAGGAGGGACACTGACCCACCACGCCACCTGTGGGGGAAAACAAGAAATGTACTTTAAGACCTGTATAGCATTGCATAACAGTACACACACACACACACACACACACACACACACACACACACACACACACACACACACACACACACACACACACACACACACACACATTCCAACTTAATAACTACCTGTCCCTGATTTTACAGTCAGTCCCACGTTTATTCACATACATTCCCCATCCTGCATGACACTTGGTAACATAACTCCTTGACCTGCGTGGAGTAGGTTTTAAATGGTCTCACTGCTATCATCCAGTGTTCACCCTATGTTTGTCTAGACATTGTGAGCATGCCCCCTATATGTTACGAGCTACTACGTTCACTCCATAATGTCACACACTGGAGTGTCATGTGTAAGTATTGCTCAGTACATGCCAGATCTGCTGCTCAATCAACCTATCATGTGGACAACAGCAATATATGGATACACTCCCTGGTGTTGTCTAGTAATTCCCCAATGCATCTGTAGTGCTGCATATGTGGGTAGTCGTTCACCTCTCTGCTGATTGCAATATTAAGGGTATACCTAGTGTCTACTCTCTCTCCCAATGCATGTTCCATGCTACAGACCTTATTATACTATCAGCTATATTGTGATTACATAGACAAGTATTCCTAGTGTCTCATGTGTCAGTCCATGTTCATGTACTGCACGATCCCAAAGGGAAGTACTGCCATATGAACAAACCCACAATCACACATGTGCATACATTGACACCCACACAAACACGCACACGTGCACACACACATCCTACATACATCAACCCCCCTCCACTCCACCAGATTGCACTTACAGACAAAATAACCCCCCACACACACACACACACACACACACACACACACACACACACACACACACACACACACACACACACACACACACACACACACACACACACACACACCACACACACACACATGCACACAAACATACAGGTGATGTTGCAAAAAAGATATCCCACATAGTCCTCCCATTACCCATCTCTCAGCATCCATAACATATGGTACTCAGCAGCATGCAGTGCAGCTATAGTCAATCCATGCTAGTGACAGTAT
>NC_056727.1:261436174-261518674 GCF_019279795.1 Protopterus annectens | reverse complement strand
TCAGCAACTTACTTAGTGTATGACAACACTATTTCACCTATGAGCCTGTGTTTGGGATTCTGTCCTTCACCTACATACCAGGCTTTGTCGATATGACATGCTGTCAGGGGTTATTATGTAATGACCTGTGAGTATTGACATGCTGCCATTCCTGCCATAATTCGACTGCTGTTGTGGCCCCCACACATATTGTGGGGTTGGCTCCATATATGTGTGGGCTTCATTGCACAATACATGTGTGCCCTTATGCAGTCCAGTGGTTATAAATATATGTTATCGTAAGTTATGCAACAAAATAAATTGATCATACAGTGATTTGATATGGAAAATGTATTGTACTGGAGTGGGACTTGAACCAGGAATGACTGCTTGTAAGGCAAATGCTCTACCCATTACACTATTGCTGTACTGCTTCATTTGCCTATATCTTGCTTTTTATCCTCTTGTGCCATTTAAGCTGCAATAACCTTAGATAAGCAATAGGCAAACCCATGCAACTACGGTTAAATTTAATCTGTTTTAAAAAATAAAACACTTCTGTATCTTTGCTGTTTTATATATTGCTCTTGTAAACTTGGGGGGATGTTGCTGGGGGTATGTGAACACCTATGAGAGGTCTCACTCATTCTTTTTCATACTCTGCTGGTCTTCATTGCGGAGCATGTATAGTCTCTGAGTTCTGCTCTCAGACATGCCCCCCTGCACTCGTACATACCCCATGTCTGTTTAGGTGCTCAGGCAGTGCGCCTTCATTAATATGCATGGCGCACTGCCATCCTGCTCCTAAACGGCCATGTGACACCCATGCCCTGGCCCAGTGAGGGGCATCTCATATAGGAGGAAGGATAACAAGTACACACAGTAAAGTGCAATTTCCCTTAAGAACACACAGAGATCAGTTAGTCCAGGGCTGGTTGCTTCCTTGCTCTCCAGGTCCCCAATAAGACTCCTCACTGGCACAGCTATAGGGTCCAATCTCAGCCTAGTGGGCAAGCTAAAAACCTCCAGCACCATCTCTGTCCAACCAGTGCTTCATGTCCCTGCCCAGGTAGTTGACACACACACACACACACACACACACACACACACACACACACACACACACACACACACACACACACACACACACACACACACACACACACACACACACACACACACACACTTTGAGAAGAGTTTATACAACTACACAGACACTCCTGGGAAAGGCTGGCACAGGATCTCCCTTTTCCCAGACTATACAGTAGTACCAGCTGCCATCACCCACTAATATTTATCAGCTACTCAAAGACCCTTAAAAGGGTGTCCAATTATTACTGTGCAATATTATTATTCAATTGGCTAAAGCTATTGGAGTGGCTTTGTACAATTTTAGCAAAGGCATTCAAGTACTCTAAAGTGCTTACATTATCTCTACAGAAACAGCCACAGTTGAAAGGGTTTAAAAATATTTAATAACAAATAGTCAAAACACAAGACAATACTTTTTATTACACAGTGCTAGTCAAGAGTTCAGAGATCACAGAGACATACTTAAAATAATTCAGTGGTACAGTTCTGACATCACAGAAAAATACTTCAGATCTGAAGAAGTCTAGCTATCCAGCCAGATGAAAAGCACTTTATGGAATAAAAAGTTTGCATTACTAGCCTGCAACTTCGTGGATTTATTCTTTTTGTGGAGCATTAGTCAGTTTGTTGCTGCTGTTTTTTCATAAAACATACAAAGAGACATATTATGAAGAATGTCTATTGGCCTAGAATTTCCAGAGACATAACCGGGTACTGCAGGATCTTTGAGCAGTGCCAAAAGGTAGACAAGGCAGGAGACAAGGTGAGAGCTCCTTTGATACCTTTGTCTCTGATTGAAGAGCCATTTCAGAGGGTAGCTATGGATATTCTGGGGCCTCTGAGTGCCCCAAGTTCCATAGGAAAAAGTATATCCTAGTGGTAGTGGATTATGCTACATGATACCCCGAGGTAGTGGCTCTGTCCTCCATTGAGGCAGAAAAGGTGGCAAATGCTTTGTTATGATTTTCAGCAGAGTAGGTTTCCCAAAAGAAATACTGACTGACAGAGGTGCCAATTTCATGTCAGATCTGCTGGCTTGTCTGTGGAAGTACTGTGGGGTGAAGCAACTGAAAACCACCTTGTACCATCCCCAGACTAATGGTCTTGCTGAGGGGTTAAACTCTACAATCAAGTTCATGCTACAGGAATTTGCAGACCAGTTTAATAGGGAGTGGGACAACTATTTACCCTATCTGTTGTTTGCTTACAGACAAGTTCCCCAGGAATCCACAGGTTTTTCACCCTTTGAGTTGATGTATGGGCATAGGGTGAGGGGACCTCTAGATTTAATTTGAGATGAGTGGGAAGGTGAGTATATATCTCACAAGGAGTCTGTTGTGGCATATGTCCTAAACCTCAGGACAAGGCTCAGGGAATCATGGTCTTGGCCCAGGAGAACCTGGCAGAAGCCCAACAACAGAAAATGATATGGTATGCCAGGAATGCTCAAGCTAGAGAGTATGCTTTAGGGCAGCAGGTAATGGTTCTCATTCCTGTCAGACACAGCAAGCTGCAAGCAGCTTGGGAGGGACCCTACCAGATGGTAAGGAAGGTAAGTGATGTTAACTACTTGGTAGAACTGCTAGGCAGGAGGCAGGAGGCAGGAGCACAAATTGTACCATGTTAACATGATGAAACATTACCATGATAAGGAGGTCCTTGTGCTGAGTATTTGCAGTGGATTGCAGGAGGAGTCTGAGGGAGATCTGGTGACTAATCTCCTCAGAGAGGCTCAGACTGACACCTCAGTCGAAGGGGTAGCAATGTCCAAGCAGCTATCTCCTACCCAGGTTTGAGAAACCTGAGCAGTCTTACAAGAGTTTGGAGACATATTCACTGGGAAACCAGGGAGCACCCACCTGGTGCAGCACCAGGTGGATATAGGACCCTAAAGGTCTATTAGGCAGGCCCCTTATAAGGTGCCTGAGAGAGCCAAACAGACTCTGAGGGATGAGATACAGGAGCTGTTGGAACTAGGGGTAATTCAAGAGTCCAACAGTCCCTGGGCCTCCCTGGTGCTGGTGCCAAAGAAGGATGGCAGCACCAGGTTCTGTGTGGACTACAGGAAACTAAATAGTCACACAGAGTCATATGCTTACCTCATGCCTAGGACAGATGAGGCCCTAAAGCAGCTGGGTGGGGCTAAGTATCTTAAAACTATTGATCTTACCAAGGGTTACTGGCAGGTGCCCTTGATTGACTCCCAGTGCTAAAGAGAAGTCAGCCTTTGTGACTTCTTTTGGCTTGTATGAGTTTACAAAGATGCCTTTTGCAATGAAGAATGCCCCAGCAACTTTCCAGATGCTGGAAGATCATATCCTAGCAGGAGCAGGAGGGTTTACACTTGCTTACCTAGATGATTTTACCATCTACAGCCATTCCTGGCAAGAGCACCTTCAACATGATAGGGAGGTGCTGGGCAGACAAAAGAGGGCAGGGTTGACCATTAAGCCCAGCAAATGTCAGGTGGGTATGGCAGAGGTCTCCTACATGGAACATAGAGTGGGGAGTGTTAAGTTCAGGCCAGAACCTGCCAAAGTGGAAGCCATTCAGGTATGGCCTGCACTTGTTATCAAAAAGCAGGTGAGGGCATTCTTAGGGACAGCAGGGTACTACAGAAAATTTGTCCCCAGTTATAGTGCCATAGCTGCTTCCCTCACAGACCTGACAAGGAAGAACAGGCCAGATAAGGTAGTGTGGATCACAGCATGTGAGCAGGCATTCCATGAGCTTAAGGAAGCTTTGGGAAGACCCCCTGTGTTAGTTATTTCAGATTACAGCAAATAATTTGTTGTGCAGATGGATGCTTCAAACCATGGGGTGGGGGCTGTACTTAGCTAGATTTCTTCAGAGGGAGAATAACATCCAGTGGTTTATCTTAATCATAGGCTCCCATTCAGGGAGGAATGCTATGCAGCTGTAGAAAAGGAATGTCTAGCCATAGTGTGGGCATTGCAAAAACTTCAGCCTTATCTGTATAAAAGAAAATTCACTGTAGTGACAGATCACAATCCCTTAACAAGGTTAAACAGAGCCAGCCAGCAAAATGTCAAGTTGCTAAGATGGAGACTAGGGTTGCAAGCATATGATATGTCAGTGCAGCACCGCAGTGGGATTAGCAATGCCAACACAGATGGGCTGTCAAGACAGGGAATGGGGTAAGGTATACTCAGATGAACCTAACTCTCTCAAGCAACATTTCTCAGGGGTCACCTGGAAAACTAGCTTGAGTTCTCCAGGGGGGAGATGTGTGAAGATAGGTGAAGGCTGCCAGCCTAGCTAGATAGAATTTTGTAGATAGTTCTGTCATTTGTAAATAAACAATGTAAGCCACAGGCTTGTTCTCTTAAACGTGAAAAGACTGAATTGGATGTTGAACTGGAAAAAATGTAACAACAGTGCACTTTGTTGTAAGAAAGCTAATAAGTCAAGCATTGTAAAATTCTTTGATCTAAAACTCACAGCCGAGATTTCTAGAGGGAGGCATTCTGACTATTGTTTTGAGACCAGAGTTAATGGCTAGAATTTACATGTATAATTTCTTTTATTGCTCTGGTTTCCTGAACAGCTACAATATCAAAAGGGCTATTAACCTCTGAGTTCTGTTAGCCTGGGAACCAGAAAAAAGGATGTAATCTGAAATGAATCAGTGGTACTGTGCTATCAATTTAAGTACAGAAAGAATGAGAGCATTTTAGCATTTGTCTTGAGAACATCTAACATCACCAGCACTGTCTTGCTCTATATGTAAGTTTATCTTAGAACTGTGTTTCTCTTAGAAATAGCTAGGAAATAGGAAGATTAGACTCAGTGTTTTTCTGTGTTGATGTCAGAACCATTCTACTGTATTATTGTAAGCATTTTCCTGTGATCACTAACTCTTGACTAGCACTGTGTAGTAAGATGTATTGTCTTGTATTTTTATTATTTATTATTAAATATTTTTAAACCTTTCAACTGTGGCTGTTTTGTGTAGAGGTAATTTAAGCTCTAGAGTACATTGCATGTATTTAGTGATACTGACCAAGCCATTCCAATAAGCCTTGACTATTCATTTGCACTTACCATTTGGATAATAATATTGCACAGTAATAATTGAACACCCTTTTATAAGGGCCTATTGGTAGCTGATAAATATTAGTTGGTGTTGGCAAGTGGTACTACAGTATCATCTGGGTAAAGGGGGCACAGCTGGAGAACCTGTGCCAGCCTTCCCCAGGAGTCTCTGTGTGGTTCTATGCAACTCTTATCTCAAAGCGTGTGTGTCAGCTACTTGACCAACGACACAAAGCAATGGTTGGATAGAGAGGGTGCTGGAGGTTTTCCCTTGCCCACTAGGCTGAGATATGTACCTTATAGCTGTGCCTGTGGGGAGTCTCATTGGGGACCTGGAGAGAAAGGGAGAAACCAGCCCCAGACTGACTGTGATCTCTGTGTGCTCTTAAGGGAAATTGTGCTTTACTGTGTGTGTATATTTGTTATCCTTTCCCCATATGGACACCCCTCACTGGTGTTAGTGGTGAGGATTGAGGCTCCTTGATTGCTGGGCCAGTGCATGGGCATCACACTGGGTATGATGTAGAATGCCTTGGCTGGTCAAGGTAGGCCATAATCACCATTTTGCCATCATACATTCCTTTGATGACTTTCTTAAAGTCCACCACATTGAGCAGGCATCACCTGCCCTTGACTAAATCAAACTTGGTTAGGTCCAGTGTCTGAAGTTCATTATTTATCATATCTATGATAATTCTTTATATGGCTTTACATACGAGACTAGTCAGACTTATAAGTCGGTAATTACCCTGGTCAGTAGATGGCCTGCCCTTCTGCACAGGGATAACATATGCATTCCTACCTTCATTTTGCATAAAGTCTGTTTGGAGGATATTATTAAATAATCCTAGAGGTAGACTAAAAAAAAAATAAAGATGGCTGACCCCATGTGGCAGACTCTGGAATTACATTTAAAAATACTAAAAAAGGATATAGAGTCCAAAAGTGGTGTTAAAATGTAGGAAACATCAAGACATGTTAAAATAAGCATGTTTTTCAGTCTGTGGGTGCAGTTCCCCTTTAAGGTCATTGATCACCTGCTGCATTATCTTGTGTAGGGCAGATTGGTCACCTGTTCCTTTCCCTAATAGAAATGTTCCATGGCAATGTAAGGCCTGGATAATTAACTCATTTCCTATATCATTACAAGGTGGCTTATGGGGTACAGATGTCTTCTTGGGTACTATATCCCTGTATGAAAATAAATGGAAAACAGACACACATAATTACATATATAATGAACATATAGGATGGATGTCAGCTCAGTTTTGTGCCACAGTATGCAGCCAACATGCACACAAACAATTTCTATATGTTAAGTGCTCAGTCATGACTACATATGTTAGGCCCTCAAGCTCTTGCCAATCCTCCCAATCCCCCCTAAACCTCTACCAGTCCCACCAATCAACTCCAGTCCCCCTTCATCCAATCCTCCAACAACAACACTCACTCCCCCACCCAATCCACTCCTCCAACCATCCAACAAAAAGTATATTAAAAAAAGCAATTATTAGCACATATCTTATAATACTTCTGTAATGTATATAACACATATAAAATTTGTAATATATTGCTTCATTAACAATTTAAATACAGCATTAGAAAAGTAATACCAAAATGTTACAACCTACATATCCATTGCTGTGGAGTTCAGTCCAGTAGAAATACAATAACAACACTTTTTTCTTTCCCTGCTGCCACAGATAAAACACCAGACCTTACTACATATGTAGAATACAAAAATCTATAATAAGCATGAAAATAAGACATATGGAGTAAAACAATAATAACAAATTGGTCATGTAGCATTTTGCAGCATGATTTTAGAAATGCAGACATAGCTATGGCAAAAGGAAGGGAGAAAAGTAAATAAATCCAAAATTATGCAAATGCTTTCGGCCAGTGCACTTCAACTTTTAATGTTAAACTAAAAGCACTACTTAAGAAATAGTAACATACCTTGACAATACAGTACTGTAAGAAAGATACATTTTGCAAAGTCTTGTTTTACTAGTAGTATCAAGCTCTATGTTTCAAAACACTCTCTCCAGTACAATACAAGGGCATTGGCTATGCCATTACCTTTATATATAGTGCAATCAGCCCTATGAGCACTGTGATTATGCAAATGAGGTGTAAAATCATTAGCATTAATGAATACCAAAAGCTGATTAAGTGTAGGGAATGTAAACATGGTGTAAGGACCTACTCTATTACATGCACATAGCCTAGCAATGCAAGGAATAGCATTGAAAAGTGTTTCTTCTTAATGGCTTGCAGGTCTCTTTGTTTACTCTGACTGCAACAGTAATAGGCTTTCACATTCTACCCTCTTTGTTATACACCTGCACCTACTAAAGGTGCATCAGGGAAAAGAAACTTAAAAATGGGCTGCAAGTGCATTAACTGATATCGGGGAACAACAGTCAAAACATTCAAATTCTGGTTTAAATTATCACAGTTACTGACCCTTAGTAGGGAAGTATTGTTAAACATAATGTATGGCAAAAAAACAGAGATAGAGTTGTTACTATGAAAGCACAGATAATGAAATGATGCAACAGACAAAAAGAAAGGGATACACCTGCAGCAATTGCAGTCTTTGTTTAATATTGTGTAAGTACATGCCTATGCTAAATGTTGGCTATAGCCCAATCATCTAGACATTCACACTCAAATGTGAAAGGACAACTTGTTTATGTCACACTTTCAATGTGACTTGATACAATATCATATTATCATTACATCTAAACTCTTTATCACCATCCTTAATATATGTCTTTGTCTGTGGCAATTCTGGGAAATATGGTGAAATGATTGCTTTCAATGCCTTTGTTTGAGGGTTCAAATCTTTACAGCTCCCTGTTGCAACATAACACATCTGGTCCAACATGTAAATTATATTATCAACAATATTTTACATGTTTCCCTTGTATCACTTGCACATTGCTTGGCAGTGTGAAAATCACTTTCACAGCTTAAGAAGAAAGATGAAAAATGTAGTTTAGGCTGCCATAGGTAGCGCAAACCAGCCAGTTGGCATTGCACAACAGTCAGCACTCTGGATAGCACTCAGGGAAGAAAATATAGCTGACAGTTAATTTCCTTTGTGTCACAAGGGGTACGTGCAGTGAGCTTATACATGAAGTGTATCTGATATAAGGTTCAAATCCACTGCTGTGATACTTTTACAGAGAATTGTCTGAATATATATTTCATCATATTTTGTGATACCATTGTGTTGTTTAAAAATCAGCTATCACTATTGCTAACATCATGTGATCAGTAGTCTGTCCACTTTAAGATAATATGTTACTAACTACAATTCTGATAATGTGTTCCACAATGTACGTGTCTGACATTGCATGGAGATGTGAGAAGGAAGAAATGTTCACTTGAATGTACTTTTCAGTCCTGTCATTGCCACATATATCCATGCACTGCATTTCATTCACTTTCTGTAATTTTCCTAACAAATATTATTCCAGTGTGTTTTCTATTTGTTCTCCACTTGACAGTGCTCAATGAAAAAAATTAGTTTAGGCTGAAAGATGTCAGAATCTGTGGTATGAGGTTTAACTGAAGTGAATTGGGAGAAATGAGGCACAAGAAGCATTGTTGGAATTCTGTTTACAGAACACTTTGCAGTTATTCATAATATTTACATTTTCCATTTATTTTCATTTTAAGGTACACATGATCCCCACTTTGCATCATGCAAATATGGTTCATTACTTAAGGAAAAAAGTGAAAAATGTATTTAGGCCACCTTAGGTAGCTCAAATATGCCTGCTGTTATTGTATGCCCCCCCCCCACCACAACATGGAGAGTACTTACTTCATTAAATGCACCTGACAGATGTCAAGTTCTGTGGTACAATGTATATCTGAAGTGAATTGAGTTACATAAGGCAGATGAAGCATTGTCTGAATCCTTTGTAGAGATCACATTGCAATTTATCACAATGTCTTTTTTTTCCATTTAGCTTCATTTTAAAGTGCATTTGTACTTTACTTGGCAGTATGCAAACAGGGTACACTACCTAAGGAAAAAAAGTGAAAACTTTAGTTTATGCTGCATTAGGAAGCTCAAAATGCCTGGCAGCGCTCTGGATAGCAATTATTCAAGAAAATACACTTGTTAGGTAATGTTCTGTGTGGCACAAGGTGTAACTGATTTGAATTGACAGAAATAAGATCCATGAAGCATTGTTCAATTCCTGTTTACAGAACACTTTTGCCATAAATCACAGTATTTACTTTTCTATTTTTTTCCATTTTAAGGTACATTTACTCTCCACTTGGCAGTGTGCAAACACAGTCCTCTACCCAAGGAAAAAAAAGTGAAAATTTAGTTTAGGGTCAAACATGCTTGACAATGTTACATGCTTTTTCAGCACTCTGGACAGTACTGAAATGAGAAATTCAAATGTTCATAGCATTATTTCTGTGGTAGAAGGTAGAAGGGCAGTGACTTTTAATAAACAAGACAGACTGTTAAGGGTTTGAATCCAACTACAGGATACTTTTTAAAAAGGATGCAAGGTGAACATTACTCAGAATTGTTTGAATAGGACTTTAACAGTAAAGAAAATTGGTAATGTTAAACCTTTTGCTTGCAAGCAGTGTATCAGTAACCCTTGCATAATGAAAATGTATAGCATATATGATTAATGTTTCAGATATAAAGACAATCTAATGTATGCCCACTTTCCTAGACATGACAATGAATATATTTTACATAAAAATCACTTCCATATATATATTGGGCACAATACATTTGTTGTAATCATCATGACTCATCACATATCCCAGTCATGTGTTTAGGACCCTTATGTCTTCTGAAGTATGTGTATAACACAAACTGACCTGCAATGATCATCACATTCAACTGCATCCATGTGATCCATATTTACTTGTGGTAAGAATGACACACACCTAGGCCTCTCTGAAGTATATCTCCATTCATTTAGATATCATTAAATGTCAAATATTGTAGGCTGGAAAGCTAGTTTTCTGTAGCACTGTCAGTTACTACATTAAATTACAATTCTTGCTTTCTTTGTCCCATGGGTTCAATTTCCAGCTGTTGTAATAGCATTTTGGTACTGGGTAAGCCCCAAACTGATAATATGTCAGAATTCAGCCATCCTTCACCTTCCAAAGTGCAACCCTTAAAAGCCATGCCAGTAAACATTACATTGTTGAACACTGGAACCTGTCATAATGGATGGAGCATCACACAGGTTCATAGGTTCATAGGTTGGTACTAGGCTATCGGTCCTAGGGCCTATACAAGCCTAGCCATAACAATTCCCTGGCTACTTCTTCCCACACTATTTACTTCTCTGGACCCCTGTCTAGCAGGGCAACTGACATAATCCCTGGGGTGAATTTCCTTTCTCCCATCCAATCATCAAGGTTCCTTTTGAAGAGGGCAAAAGAGGTGCTCTGCTTGACATGTACAGGCAGTCTATTCCAAAGTCTGGAGAGTCTCTGGGTCAGGAACCTACCCCTCCAGCATGTTTTGTTTATTGTGATGACAAGGTTTAGATCCCTGGAGCATGTGGCTCTGACGGATTGTGATTTCTTTAAGTGTAGCATGTCCAACAGCTCTGGGTTTGACATGGTCTTGTATGTTAAGCAGAGATCGCCTCTGAGTAGACGATATGCGATGGAGTATAGCTGGAGTTTTTTAAGGTGGTCAGCATAGGGCATCTGCTTTAGGCCTGTGATTCTTTTAGTGAGGTATTTCTGTGGCCTTTCCAGTTGTTGCAGATGTCTTGAGAGGTGCATACCAAATGGGGCGTTGTATTCTATAATGGGTCTAATGAGGGATGAGTACAGTGGGACAATGACCTCCTTTTTTCTGGATGAAAAGCCCTTCATGATGAGGTGTGCCACATAGAAGGATTTCCTGACTGTTGTGGGGATGTGGTTATTGAAGGTGAGACCACTGTCCACCTGTGTCCCTAAGTCTCTTATCACACTTTCGGTGTTTAGTGTGCTATCACCTATGTGGTAATTCACAGGTACATGTTTTTTCCTAAAGGGGATAACTATACATTTCTTGGCATTGAGCTTGAGCCCATGGCTCTGGCACCAAGAATCTGTTTCTGTAAGGCCCTTTTGTAGAGTATCAACATCATTTGGGGATTCAATAATGGCTCCCAGTTTGCAGTCATCTGCAAACTTTGTTAGCCAGAGTATCTTAGTGTTGGCCTGTACTTCAGATATGTACTTCACACATGTTACAGTTCAATGTCATGTTTCACAGCTTTACTGCTGTCTGCTGTAAGCAGTGTCATTGTATCGGGCAAGGAGTCCATCTGCTTTCAATCACGCAAATTCGGTTGACAAGACAGCATGCGTTTGTGCAATACCAGTAATGTGCAATATCTGAATTAGACACCAATTCAGACATATTTTGTTAGCTTGACTTTTGCAGACATGGCTGGCAAGGGAAAGAATGATGCTAAATTTACAGCACAAAGGTGGGGTGTTGCAGGGACTAGGATATATGTGGCACTTCTTATGAAGTGCCACAGCCATAGGCCGCTGCAGGGGGATTATACCAGATCTCAGTATAACACTGAGGATTGGAATAGCTTAGCCAAGGCTGTCTCCAATGCAACTGCCATTCCATGCGATGGGGAACAGTGTCATCACCTCTATAGTAACCTTATAAAGTACTAGCAGGACCTCCTAAGCCAATGGGAGGCTGAATATAGGACTGGGAACACCCTCTGGTTGTGTAAGTATGCTGATCCATAACCTTTCTATGATATGGCAGTAATTCTCTAACTAGCCAATGCAGTTACTCATTATACTTTCATTTATATTGTTTCTTTTTATTTCTACAGCTGTGGAGGAGATAGCTACAAACCATAAGGTGCACTAGTAGAGATTAACTCACCTCAGAGAGGTACAGGATAAGTATGAGTAAAGTAAAAATTAATGCCATAATATTGTTTTCATTCCCTCAAGCACTAGCATCTCAAGCAGGCATACCTCACCATTCATCTCAAGCATGCATGCATGTCTTCCCCAATAAGTGTTGCTGCTTGCATTAGACAATTGGAATACCACATTACTGTGTGTGGGTTCAGCACCCAGAAACAGCCTTTTTTAATTGATAATTGTTTATAAGATATTAACAAGTCTGTCAGTAACAATTACATTATGGTAATTGTGATTATTAAGCTGGAATACTTAACTCCAATCCTTCATAGTAAAATAAAGGCAACTGTTTCTTATATCTGAGCAGTGATATTTATATATTAACAAAAAATATCTTTCCATAAATATGGATGCTGCAAAAGTGTGCAATAGTAAATTATCATAATTGTTTAAAGTATACAGCACTGTGACATACCATGTATCTAATTATCCCTTTTTTTGTCTCCCCCCACCCTTGTCTCTTTTTTAAGAGGGTTATAACTTATTAACAACTTGCTGTTTGCATAACTTGATGATAAAAAACTAATCATCAGCAGAACAGAGAGGTACACCAACCACTGCAGCTCAGCCCACCATACCTCCACAGATGGTGGCACAGACACCCAACACTTCAGGGCCAGAAGCTGCAGTGTTGCCTCCCAAACCCTGCCCTACCTGCTTCAAGTATGTAAGGTAGTGCTATCCTGGCTGCTGGTGCAGTGGTATGCTCCAGGAGCAGTACTAGTGGAGGTGGTAATTTTGTCAGCAGGCAGGAGCAGATAGGTCTGGTGGAGGATATAATGGAAAGGGGCCTTGGTGCTCATATCAGCATGGTTGAAAAGGTCCTGAGTTAACAAAGGTTAAACTATTGCAGAATATGGGGAATCTCACAGAACAAGAAGAGTAGCAACTGAGAATGCTAAACAGAAAATAAATTATCTCCATAATATGCAACAGTTTAGAAAGACTACTGTTAAGCAACTGTTTTTTGGCAATAATTCTAGAGTAAAAAATCTTTTTCCACAATGATCAGGCAATAGAAAGGGTTGTCACCAAGCTTAGGAAGCCTATAACAAGAAAAATAACAAGAGATCATGTAGAGGTACTACAAATATTTTGGAAATTTATGAAAATCTATGCAAAGCAGTGAAATATGGAAATTGAGTAAAAGTACAAATGGAAATGTTTATGGAATAATTAAATATGCCAAAGCTAGAGGTAGATGATGCTCAATTACTAATGGTTAGGATAACTTGAGATGAGATAAAAATGGTAATGGTTTTAACCAATCTACAGGAAAGTCTCCAGGAATATATGATACTCCTGTGGAAGTCTAGAAGCTAGCAAGGATAAAACTGATAAACATCTGGAAGGTTTGTTTAACAGCACTTTAAGAGAAGTACCAACAGCCTGAAAAAAAGAGGTGGTGGCTGTAATACCTAGAGATGGTAAAGACCCATCAAATCCAGCTTCATATAGGCTCATTTCAGTTCTAAACCATGATTATAAAGTGTTTATGTCTATAGTGGCAAAGGTGATGCCAAAATTGATAGATATGGATCAGTGTGGTTTTGTGGAGGGGAGACAAAACCTGACAACATCAACAGAACAATGATGATCAGAGGGAAGCAGAATGTAAGAAAAGATTATTGTATTCAACAGAGTAAGTTGGAATTTTTATGAGCATGGTGATGGAAGCATTTGCATTTCACAATAAAATTATAAGGTTGATTAGGATATATGAGAGTCATAGGCATAAATTAGAGTGGGTGGATTCCTCTATCATTTCTGTTTGAGCAGAGCAACCAGCAGGGGTGTCCTCTTTCCCCTTTTCTTATTTACATTATATTTAGAACCATTAGCAAAGAAAATAAGGAGCTCAGAAATTTAAGGATATAGTTGGTATGGTAGTCAAGAAAAGCTGGCATTATTTGCAGATGATATTATTTTATACCTGATAAAACCAGAAAAGGACAATTCAGTGCTGTGGAACATTTAGTGACAGGTTCAAGTCTTTTGGGGATAGAAAACTAATGAAGCTAAAACAAAGGCAATAGCTGTAAACTATGATAGAAAACTAATGAAGCTAAAACAAAGGCAATAGCTGTAAACTATGATAGAAAACTAATGAAGCTAAAACAAAGGCAATAGCTGTAAACTATGATAGAAAACTAATGAAGCTAAAACAAAGGCAATAGCTGTAAACTATGTACCCACACATGAATTGGTTCTGAATAAACTATGTACCCACACATTAATTGGTTCTGCACTATCCATAGTTAATGGGGATATGATAAAATGAAATACTTAACAGTATAGATTAAAAGGATTATGTTGTGGCAACTAAGGATATGTAGGAAGAGACTAAACAAAAGATAATACAAAAACTGAGAAACGGGAAGCTCTGTTTTATGATATGGATAGCAAGATTCAAGCAGTTAAAACATTTTTTAGTCCCTTTAGTTTTATACACAGGTCAGGCATAGTTTATCAACTAGAGAAGAGGTTGTGGATAGCAATTACTAAAGAGCTGAAGATTTTATTTGGGAGGGAGAGATGGCATGAGTCAAGTGGGATAAGCTGATTCTTCCAATAGAACAAGGTGGTTTGGGATTACCTGATTTGGAGGGGTATTTTAGAGCTACACAGATAAGGCTCCTATACACACCACAAGCAGAAAGCTATAATTCAAAGTGGAAAGTGATGATGAATAATGAAATAGGGGGAAGCTCAAGAAAGAAGGAGAGACTGGGATTTTGGATGCAGTGTCTTAATGAGAATATCAATAACCATACAGAGTATTACATTCATAAAGCAGCAGAATGTATTCTAAGAACTAAGCCAACACAGGAATGGAGAAATGTGATTTTGCCAATAGGGATAACTCAATTAGGAATACATATAATAGGTAAGAGGGGGGTGGAATTTATTGGAGAAAACTGTCAAAGGAACCAAGATAATGGGAGCAAATAATTACAGAGGGAAAGGTAATAGAATGGGAAGATGCCAAGAATTTATTTGGACTACAGGCTAGAGATTGTCTTCCCTATCAAGGATTGCTATTAGAGTGTAGGCAAAGGGAAAGAAATAGGTGGATCCTAAATGAAAAAAACAGCATTGATACAGTTTTTAGTAGAATCTAGAACAGAAGATGCTGTTAAAAAAGGGATAATTAGTAGAGATTTAAACTATTGCATGATAACTGTAAGTATCAATCACAAGAGGTTAGAAAGGATTATGAGGAGAGATTCGCTAAGTAATTTACAAAGAAATAATGGGGGATATATGTAAATCTCCCAAATATGCAACAAAGTCTAGAAGATTTAGGATCTGTGCTTGTGGTTACATAGGTATTTTTATACCTCAAGTAGATTCCAAAGAAATTTTCCTCAGGTTGATCGCAAATGTTGGAGGTGTGATGGAGAAGAAAGAGGTAATTCAGAACATGTTTTAGGAGTATAATGAGTTGTCAGACTTTAAAAATTCCCTGCAGACCACTATCAGAAATACTGGATGAGCAAATTGGTATAAATAAAGAAATTATTTTTTTGAGTTACGATACCAAATAGGAATTACCTAGACATAGTAAGGCTTTGCTGACTCTAATTATGGAGGCTGCCAAAAAAGCAATTACTGGAAAATGGAAATCAAAGTCTAAACCAATTATACTTGAAGTAGTGAATATAGTAATAGCAACAAAACAACTAGAAATGGGATCTTTAGAAAAGGGTGGAGCAAATTACACAGAAAAAAATGGGAATTTTGGGAACAATGCATAAAGGGGAAGAATGAGGTTTAAAAGAAGGCAGGATTTGAATGAACTATTTAATGTTTGACAGACAATGACTGAATAGATTACTGGATTCACTATCCTTCCATGCAGGACTAGCTTAGTCCTGCACAGAAGCGGCCGTTTAGAAGCAGGACGGCAGTGTGCAATGCATAGTAATGAAGGCGCATTGCCTGAGCTCCTAAACAGACATGGAGTGTGTACGAGTGCAGTAGGTGTATTTGAGAGCAGAGGTCTCAGAATATACATGCCCCTGCAATTAGGAACAGCAGTGTAGGAGTAGAAATGATGGGGACCACTCATAGGTGTTCGTATACCCCCAGCAACATCCGCCCAAGTGTACAAGCACAATAGTCACAACATTTAAATGTGAAGAATGTTTTTTATGAAACAGATCAAATTTAACCATAGATATGTGGATTTGCCCATGGCTTAGCTATGGTTAATGCAGCTTAAATGGCACAAGAGGATAAAAATCAAGATATATGCAAATGAAACAGTACAGCAATAGTGTAGTGGGCAGAGCATTCGCCTTATGAGCAGTCATTCCCGGTTCGAGTCCCACCCCACTACAATCCATTTTCCATGTCAAATCACTTTATGATCAATTTATTTTGTTGCATAACCTATGACATATATATTTGTGAACTGGAGTACTGCATTAAATGCAGATGTGTGGTGTAATTGTCATAATGTTGCAAAGTCCACAGATAATGACAAGTGCCCAATACAGTATATGTACACAGGAATCAGGGATACAAATGGGAGGTAAAATGTGTCATGAATGATAAATCCATACAGTTGCCAAATCCACCACCTGCCCAAGAACCATTAGACATCACTGTCTAAATAAGTGCGGTGGTAAGCGGGTATAAGCACTAGTAAGCAAGAGTAAGCATAGTTACGCAGTAGTAAGCAGGAGTAAGCATATTTAAGCAGTAGTAAGTGGGTTTAAGCCTGTTTGCGTGGGGCTAAGCAAGGTACACACAGGTTAAGCAATATCGAAGTTACTTCACTGTAAGCACACTTAACTGGAGGTTAGCATTGCTTACCTATGTGCAAACCCATGCAAACCCACTTACAATTGCTTAAAAGTGCCTTAATCACCCTGTATGCATCAGCTGCTGTTCTGCCCAGAAACAAAATAAACAGCCTTTGCAGGTCTTGAACCAAGGACCCTGTATACTATAGTCACAGTAGTTAACCACTAAGCCATCACAGCAGTACATAAGATTGAGGTATCACCAAACAGATCCCAACCATAGGAAATACAAACTGAACATGTGAAAGGAATCTATATGCAGTTTTATATTGTATAACCAACTACAGGACATAAATATGTGAACTGGAGTACTGCATTAAGCCCAGATGCGAGGTGTCATTGTAATAAAGTGTTGAAATCCCCTAATAAACACAAGGACTGCATACAGTGTATGTACACATGAACCATTGATACCAAACACATATATAACATGTAATGAATAATAAATCAATGCCACAATGCAAATATAATGCAACTGAAATATTAAGCAACGCTAAACGTTGCACAGCCCAGCTTAGCAGGTGTAAGCAATGTGTAGGCCAGCTAACTCAGTCTGTCCATTGGTATACCCCTTTAAGCAACGCCAACCTTAGGTAAGCAGGTTTGCCCATAGCTTAGCCTTTTCAAAACCATCCAATCACAGCAAAGTGTGGGAAACCAGCCCTATTTAAACCCAACAGGTGGGAATACATCTCATAAATGGTTGTAGCTTCCCCTTGTAGGCACTATGTCTGGAATGGGAGAGGGTGTGTGCTTTTGGGTGCAGTGCTGGGACATCCGGGAGTCTCGAGTCATGGCAGGACTCCTTGTGAAAGACCATGTCATGAGACTGCAACAGGGCCAGTACCAGGGTTCCCAATACAAAATGGAGGCCTGGGACCATCTCGCCCGTGACCTCACCAGTGCCACTGGCGTACCCCAAACTGGTGAGCAGGTCAGGCATCACTATGCCAACCTGAAGCAGTGAAAGGGGGATCTCTTGGATCAGTTGATACAAGGGGGTAGGAGGACAGGGGAAGTCCCAGAAGTGTGTCAGTATCAGTCCACTACCTGTTTAATAATTGCCAGCTCATTTATATTATGGATAGGTATGGCTAAATATTCCTCTTATGTCTTTCACAGCGGCAAGTGAGCGGGCTATGAACCAGGAGGCCCAAGGATGTAGATTGGAGCTGTTGCAATGCGAGGCAGGTTCTTGCATGTACTGTCATAGGAAATAAATCTAAAAGTAGTAGTAAGTTAATTGCCAGTATAAAGCCTGTATTGTTTAAGGCTTGTACTGCATACACCAGAGAATATGTCAGGAAGAGTCTCATATAGGTTGTATGTAAATAAAAGCATAAAAGCCTAACAATAAAGGTCTAACTGTGGGACTGCATGTGTTTGCTCTGGTATCATATGGTAATGTAGATTTGCAATCACTTAATAGTACTGTCATATTAAGCACTGTTACCCACACTGTGCTACATAAATAAAATGTGTAGGAATGTCTGTATATGACTGTTGCAATCCCAAGAGGTCATATAGTACAACTGATAGAGACTTAGACAGAAAAGAGTGAAAAGACAGGAAACAAAATCCAAATAGTGAACTCAACTGAGATGTGAACTGTTGTATTTTTAGCACACACACAGCCATGGTTTGAATCCTGGGAGTGATAGTAGGCTGTATGCAGAATCACACCCCACAACTATACAGATATGTCCTGAATGTCCACTAAATCAGCCCATATCTACTGCCTGTCCCCCTGTCCCCCTGGGAAATCAGTGGGATGATACCAGATGTTTAAGCAGCAAATAAGAAATACAACGGATAGATATCTATACGAACTAACCTGTCACTCTAGCAACTCCCCAAACTATTTATTTATTTTTATTTATTTATCATTTGTTGACCGGGAAAGTCCGACTAGGTTCCTCAGAGCCTGTTTTCAGCAGAGGCCCGGGGAGAAATGCTCCAGATGCATGTCTTTAGAATGTGGGAGGAAACCGGAGTACCCGGAGAAAACCCACGCGAACACAGGGAGAACATGCAAACTCCACACAGAAGGCACCCCAGCCGAGAATCGAACTGGTGAACCTCTTGCTGCGAGGCGACAACGTTAACCGCTGCACCACTGTGCCACCCAAATGCGCCTATTATGAGAGTAATAAGCCAAGTATGTCCCATCTACACCCCCATGTTGTCAAGCTGTGACCAAAGTGTGTACAGTAACAGAGTGATACGTATGTGCATAATACTAATGTGGAATCCAGCAATTTGAGTGCGACATTCAGCTAGTGCTAACAAACATTGCTCCCACAGGTCTGTCAAATATGAACACTGTGCTTAGAAATAAAAGATTGATATCTTGTACTGGTACTGTTTACTCTGGTGTTGTATGGCATTGTCAGTGTTGCAGTTGCTCTGAATAATAAGGTATTACTCATCACTGTCACCCACACTGTGCTACATAATAAAACTAACTAGGAAATCCTGTATGAGTGCTGTAATTACAAGGACAGAATGTAAAACCACACGAGAATTATAGACAGGAATCAGATAAGAGATACACAGCAATATCTATATAGCACACTCAACTGTAATGGACAGTATTTCATTTATAGCAGACAAAGCCGTGGTTCGAATCCTGGGAGTGGTAGTAAGCTGTATGCAGAATCATACCCCACAAGTGTACAGAAATGTCCAGAATGTCCAGTTAATTGGCTCATATCTTTCGGCTGTCACACTGTCCTCCTGGCATATCAGTATGCTAATCTCTGACATGTAGGCAGCATTTCATGTCATATAACTGACTGTCAGGCCTGTACATATTTGGAAAATGTCAATGAAAACAAACCTGTTATTGCACAATTCACTAAAGGTTTAAGAGGGCAAGAGTTGAAATACATCCCGATTCACCTGCATGTGGTCAAGACATGCCCAGAGTGTGTGCAAAAAGAGATGGACAGGTATGTGTATAACATCAACCTGGAATACTGGGAGTATGTGTTGAAACTGTTAGTTAGTGTTAACAAACAATTCCTCCATAGGTATACCAGGTAAGAGGTGTATACTGCAGCTAAAACCAGTTCATGTATATAGTTGATGACAGCCATACCACTGTCCAAACTAAGACAATAGGGAAGTGTACTAATACTTGTAAGGTACAGTTAACAGCACTGACTAGGAAAGTAATGCAAACTACAGGAATAAACTAGTTGTTAATTGACATCTCTCCCCCCCCACCATATCTGCAACAATAAACTAAATACACAACTCAATTGGTATGTGCTGACTTAACTCTAATGTTGGGAAATATGTCGTATTGTTTGATAATTATTTAAATCTGTTTCTATGCATGTGCTATGTTGAAGTACTCCAACATTGGTGGAATGGTGCCATCAATGTACCTGCATGCTGTTGTAATTACCACTGTGTTCCCATATATGCATGTGTTCTGTTAGCTATGCAACTGTTCCATATCTGGTGTTTGGGTTAATGGGAATATCTATGCATGCTGTTATACCTAATCCTGGAATGTGTTGACTATTACTAACCCACATATGTTGATAAAACTTAAACACCATAGCACCTATGGGAATGTGGGTCCCAGTGGACCCACCTGTCCCACCTCAGCTGGCCATGGCACTGGGCACCGGCACATCTGGGGCCCAACCTGGGACCTCCTCGTCTGTTGGTCCTGCACCACCTTCAGGTGGAACTGCCTCAGGGGATGGGGCTCACCCCCCCCTAGAATGGGCACGGACAGGAACCTGTCACCTATCGCCAGGTCCTGGTCGTGGTGCATAGCGAGCCCCGCAGGGAGGTCAGAGATCTGCTACACCAGCTTGAGGGCTGTGTGTCACAACAAGAGGGTCGGCCTGGCTCTCCTACTCAACCCCCAGCACAGCCACCTTTGGGGCTGTGAAGGTGCAGTGGTGACTGCCCATGGGTGGGGACCTCAGTTCCACTGTTTCCACTAGGAGGCTCATGGGCTTCTGATTTCCCAACACCCCCTCCCCATCAAGGTATTTACCCCCCCCCACATGTGTCATATACTGCCCCTGTATGCATCTTGTTTGTCTTGTCTGTTAACCTACCCTACCTACCTCACAAAATACATCCACTATCCTTCCCCAACATCCCAATCACACCTGAAAAAAATAAAAAAAAAGGGCTATCTGTTTCCCCCAAAAAATCTCACCCCATACATAGCTGTCCATTTCGCATATGTGTCCACTGGACACATGTAATCTGGTCTAATTGGCTTAACAACATATTATTGTTGTCTTCACACTTCTCTCAGGAGTATGAATGTCCAAATCTATCTCCAAATTCAGTGTATATGCACAGCTGTTGGTGTATAAGAAATGGACAGCTATGGACCTTCCCTACACCCTTCCTGCACATCCCTAGCTATTTTCCCTACTGTCTTTCCCTCTTTGAGCCCCTTTTCACCACTTTCCTATCAACCCTTTTCATTTCTTTTAAAGAAATTAGTACGGGATAAGCGGGAGTAAGCATTTCTAAGCAGGAATAAGCAGGTTTAAGCCTGTTTGCTTGGGTGTAAATAATGCCTACACAGGTTAAGCAATTTAGAAGCTGAGTATAAGAAACTGTAACTGGAAGTTAGCAGTGTTAACCTCCATGTAAACCCGAGCAAACCCACTTACAGCTGCTTAAAAGTGCCTTAATCACTCTGTATCTGGGCTTGTTCTGCCCAGCAACAAAATAATCAGCCTCTGCAAGGCTCGAACCCAGAACTCTGCACACCATAGCCTAAGTGATTTATCACTAAGCCATGTCAGATGTACATAACCCTGATGTTTTTACAAATATATCGTGGTGCTGCGGTAGCGTTGTTGCCTCACAGTAAGACATTGTCCTGTTCTCAGCTAAAGCGTCTTCTGTGTGGAGACATGCGTGAATGGGCGTACCTTCGTTGAAGGCTATGCGTCAGGTCTGGCAACTCTGTACGTAAAAATCTACTGCCAATCATTAGCGGACTGGAGTTCCACTGTGGTGACCCCTAACCGGGAAAAGCCGAAAGATACATCATCAAGCACAGGCATTCAACAGTACAGGAAATGTATTTAAATATGTAGATGTATGTGTGTGTGTGTGTATATATATATATATATATATATATATATATATATCTAAATAGATATATATATATATATATATTTATATCTAAATAGATATATATATATATATATATATATATATATATATATATATAAATATCTACATATATATATATATATATATATATATATATATATATATATATATATGTATATATGTAAGCACACACACATATATATATATATATATATATATATATATATATATATATATATATATAGATGTATATACAGCTATATAGCTATAGATATAAAAGGGAAGATAACAAATACATGTATAACCACAGGCACCGTTAATGGGGGTGAGGGGGCCCAAGCTACATAAGTCTTGTAATTATTGATATCCCTCCCACCACAGCCAAATAGGTCTGCCCTGCAATACAATACCAACTGTTGCAAGTCCCATAACCAGGACCTGACACAACATGGGCACAAGATGTTAACAGTAATCCATCCCACCTGTATGATGTCAGGCTGGTATTAATAATATATCATGCAGTACAGTCTGGCTATGATAGGGAATGTACAATGTGGAAGCAATAAACATTCTTAAGATACATATACACACACACATATATGCAAATATGTATATAGATATATATGTAACTACACATACACACACAGAGATATGTATAGGAAGATACATATTTAGAGGATGCACACCATACAGAACAGCCAGTATGCCTACAGTTGCCACCTTATCAACTGGACACTGTATGAGTCACCCATACAAAAGACAATTGCTGCCCAAAACATATACCCACAGAGACGTCAAAGGATATAACACAACACACATGTTTGCATACATGAGAAAGCTTTATTTGTGTACTATTACATTTGTATATGCCATGTCATATATCTGTTTAGACTCTGAAATACATATAAACAGACTAATGCAACTCTCAAACAGATCAATTAATACAGTATTCCAGAAAGCATTACATATGTTGCTGTCCAGGCCAAGGCCTTCAAGTAGTACAACAGTAAAGACAGACTGGGCCACAGGATTACAAACAATCAACAGTAAGTAATGCAGCTGTATAGTCCAGCAGCCTCTATCTACACTCGTACACAATCCCTAGGGGGTAAAGACGTCAGTTGACACAATGGGATGTATATGTTACATAACAAGGCAGAACTGAAACCATCACAATCACACTGACAAACAGAACAGTCTGTATGGCAGGAAGTAGTAGGCCTACATTTACCCAAGGTGAATTTATGGTAATGTACATCCAGATACCTTAGCTGTAGCATTGTTGCCTCACAGCAAGAGGTTCTCCCGTTCGATTTTCGGCTTGGCTTGGGAGTGCCTTCTGTGTGGAGTCTGCATGTCCTCCCCGTGGTTGGGTAGCGTTTGAAAGACATGCGTGTGTAAATGGGCATGCCTTCGTTGAAGGTTGGGCATTGGGCTGGCACCTCGCCGTTTCATAAAAATCTACTGCCAATCATTAGTGGACTGGCGTTCCGCTGTGGCAACCCCTTACTGGGAAAAAGCCGAACAACAACAACAACAACATCCACATACCTTAAGGCAGCTTATCCCTGATACCCCTCACATGTTGTAACAGCCTAGGTTAGTTACGGAGCATCTCCCCCCATAGACTGACATACATGGCCATATACCACTGTTACATACACTGACCTCTAGACTGCATAAGGGCACATATGTATTGTGCAGATGAAGCCCACACATATATGGACCCAACCCCACAACATGTATGGGGGCTACAACAGCATAGGAATGATGGCAGGAATGGCAGCATGACATACTCACAGCCCTCTACATAACAACCCCTGACAGCTTGTCATATGGACAAAGCCTGGTATGTAGGTGGAGGACAGAGGCTGGAACACAGGCCCATATGTGAAATAGTGTTGTCATACACTAAGCAAGTTGATGTTGTTACAGGATAGTCTGAAACATACATTTAGTCAGGAATATGAAGTCAGAAACACACATGGATGTAACCATGTACTAATTGCACTCAACACACACACAGCCAGTGATATATCTGACACAAGACCTGTGCGGTGGACAGGCAAAAGATAACACACACACATCTCTGGCCATCAAGTGGATAGGCACACAGTTGAGAGCTATGCAGACAGACTGCAGTCCATGTTAAACTAGTATGTACACACAAACCCTGTAACACTGGTGCTATACAATGTATACAACAACAGTACTCACACTCTGTTTGTAGTTTTGGAACCTCATACAAATATGTAGATGACCTGCATGTGCATGTTCTCTTGTAAGAGGTATTGCTACCTGCTGTCTGTAACACTGCTGCCCACACACAGGAAGGATGTCCGCAATACAGGAAAGGTAAAGGGACCACACCCACATGATGTAGGGATTTATAGTAGTGTGTTGCCATGACCATGGTAATTGGAAGTCCTACACAGCATGCTACATGCAGGTAGGAAGCGGAGGACACTAATTGGTGCAGAGGCCATTGCCTGATCATGTGCATCACCCACAAAAGCCATGTTGCAATCTATTCTAAGCAGCTCAATCTATTTACTGGAGAGAGAGAGGGAGAGAGAGAGAGAGAGAGAGAGATGGAGAGATAGAAAGAGAATGAGAAAACAGAAAACAGAAAACAGATCCAGAACCGAAACCAGAGCCACAGCCACAGCCACATCAAAAACAAAAAAAAAGGAAGCAGGCTAAGGCCATAGCTAAGGAGAGAAAAATAAAACTCCTACAAAGACACTATCCACAACAGACCTCATCCCTACAACAGGTATGTGAAGTATATATGCATGAAATTGACTGTAGTACTTGGTCCATAATACTGGCGTAGATGATGTGGAATGATATATATGTGCCATCAGGTGTTGCTGTTGTAATAATGTTCAGCTGAACAACTGCTATGGGCATTAGAGTCTGTCTCTGTGGTTAGTGGGCCATACCAGTCAACTGTGCAGAGCAGCATTGACTGACAAGATGTAAGCCAACATAGTGTGTGGTGTGTAATGGAAGGGATGTATATTACTGTGGCCAATAGTTGGTGGAGGAAGTAATGCCATAATGATGGACATGTGGGCTCCAGAGCCCACCACTTGCAGCACACTCAGGTTAACATGTATTGTAGCATGCTGAAATACCGTAGGTGTGTAATAGGCTTACCTGCAATCTGGCCCTATATATACCCCGCTAATGTTAGGCTGTGTCTATATGTGGCACCTGTCTGTGTTGTAGCAAGGCAGAACAGTGCAGCTCTGCAGGAAAAAGAGTTAGAGATTGTGGTCCTGATGTCTGAATGTACCCCATATATAGGTATGTATATGTCTGTGTGTGTGTGTGTGTGTGTGTGTGTGTGTGTGTGTGTGTGTGTGTGTATATATATATATATATATATATATATATATATATGTATATATACATATATATATATATATATATATATATATATATATATATATATGGTTCCCCTTCAGTCAATCGAATGTTTACAAGTTCGAACCACATATGGCCGAGACCATATGCTGGAACTTGTAAAAGTTTGATCGGACTGAATGGAGATCTCTGTACAGAGTGGAAAGGGAAGAGTTCCCATTTCTGCAATGTAGTGCAATCTCGGAGTTGGTATATTTAAGTAAGGGGGGTGTGGGGGACGTTTAGTTTTGTGTTTTTTTGTTTTATATGTTTTTACTTCAGTGTTCGAACTTTTATGAATCTCAAAATTCAGTATTTCGAAACCACAAAGCTGAAAACCCAACCACAACTCACAAATTTGAAAACACACAACCATGAAATTTAAAATTCCGTAACTATGCTACACATACAGTACACACATAAACATACACACAACCCACTCCCACAATCAAACAAACTCATCTAAACTACATATAAGCAGGGGTGCTGCCCCCCACACCCCTCTACTTATATATTCTAACTACGAGATTGCACAAGCAGAAACACAAATGAAACTCACACACACACATCTTACAGTCCCTCAAACACACACATAACAGTCAAAACATGCACTTACACACACTAAACCCCTAACCTACACACTTATACAGACAAACTTTCCAAAATTAAATCTAAACATCCACAAACCGTACCAACGGAAGCAGAAATTCAAAATATCCGTGCTTCGGTATTTTGAATTTCGCACTTCTGCCAGCTTCGAAAATGTGAGTCTGCGGCTTTGTAAATTTGAAATACTGCAATTCGAGATTTCAGTATTTCGAATTTACAAAGTGGACCCTTAGATATATATATATATATATATATATATATATATATATATATATATATATATATACATATATGTCTACAGATATACAGATACCCATATGTAGATATATGTATATATATATATATATATATATATATATATATATATATATATATATATATATATATATGTATATGTATATATATATATATATATTTATATATATATATATATATATATATATATGTGTATATATAGATATATATATCTGCACATCCTATGTGTACAGATATACTGATTTATGTTGATATATATGTAGATATCTATAACTATATGTGTATACATATTTAATCAGATATACCTATTTATGTCGATATATATATGTAGATATCCATAACTATATGTGCCTATGTATCTATATAGCTGTATACGTGTAGACATATATTGCTGTGTATATGTATATATTTTAGTGTTTATATGTATATGTATGTACACATATATATCCATATATGTATGCAGATATGTATATGTGTATATATCTATATAGATATATGGATATATATCTATATGGGTCTACTGCTTTTGGTTGAATTACATTTGGTCAAAAATTATTTCAGGCAGCCCGCTTTACTGAAAATGCATTTCACTGAAAACCCATTTGGTCGAAAATGGACTATAGCCCCTGCCTCACTACACCATGATCCTGGAGTGAGAATATAAAGTAATAGGGGTGTGAGGCACACATAATTGCAGTGTATGCACTATTATATACATGTGTAGCCATTAAAAATACATTGAAACATATAACATCAGTAAAAACTAGCTGCAAAATGTGGGGGGCTACGGCTCCCACACCCCCCAATCCTTCTAACTTTATATTCCCACTCCAGGGTCGCACTGGACTGTGAGAAAGTGCATACCCACAACCAATGTTAACACAGCCACATATGGTATGCAAGCTTAACATGGCACTCTATGGACTGTCTGATAAACACCATCCTCATATATGCCACTCACACACTAACCCTACATACACTGGGTCATGACATAGTGTAGTCCTCCGATGCCTGTCTGTGGTATGGGCACATGTGTGTCTAGCCCTACAGACATGTGAGCCAATAGGGTACCATACACTGGATCAGCATGTAACATCAGATAGAACAGGGCTAAGAACAATGACATCTACCACAGTCTGTGCACAGCCCAAGGTATGTATGCCCAATACACATACTATCGACAATCACCATAAGTACACAAACCTCAGTACTGTACACACAACCACAGAATGCCCAGGTTATGTCCTCAGAAATAACCCCTACTATACATAATATGTTTTGCAGTCTGATATCTGACTGGCTTGTTATCAGGTAAGCTGTCAATACATAATGGTGTACAGAACATATGCACCTCTTACTGCAGGACATATGTACAAAGGTTGACAGACTTGTAGCTGGAGCCACAAACACTGGGCCAATATTGGCATGTTGTTGTGATAACCTCAGACATCTACTGTCATACCAGGGTTTGTTGTGACATATGTCCCATGAGGGATATGAAGTCAGTAACTCTCATGGCTGTCACCATGTGTTGACTGCAATCCTCACACTATGCTTCTGCAGTTCTCAGATAGGTGTTCTGTGAGTAACACAAGAGGCAACAGGCTCCACACACTGCCCAGTCTGCAGGTAACCCTACAGATGGGGGTTTCCTCAAACACATAACACTGTCATGACAGGTATTAAATCATGTAGATCAGCCATATCCACACACACCCTGTTAAACCGACATTACTCCAAATGCAGAAGAGCAATACTTACATTCTGTATTCATGTCTGGCACATCCTCTCCTGTCTGTTGGCTTGCTTCCACAGTGTATGTTGTTAAAGGTAAATCCCAATACCATCTGTGATGCTGTTTGCCAAAAAACAAATTTAGGTCCTGCTCACCGTGAATGAAAAGGCCCAACACCAACATGATGTTCCTACATATTGAAGTGTGCTTTCATGAAATTGGCTATGGGAATGTTACCACAGCTGTTCCACATGAAATCAGCTAGAGAGGGACTGCAATTTGTGTAGAGGCCATCAGCTGATCATGAGCATCACTTTCACTTATAAAACACAAGCTGCTTCCTAAGCAAAGCAGGTGTACATCTCCACATCCACCAGAGAGGGGGTGAGAGAGACAGACAGAGACAAAGTAAGTCAGGGAGGGGGAGGGAGAGTAAAACTTAATCATGTTTGTATCACACACCTACCAGTGCGGGGTTTCAAACCCCTGACTGATTCTGTATTGGTATCACATGTCTATGCACTTATTGCATGTGCCACATAGCTTACATGTTGGGGAGCTGTCCAAAGATATATCTGATGGTGAGTGCAACAGTGATATAGTAGCAATAAGGTAGGTGTAATACACATGCCTGTCCACATGAACAGGTGTCAACACAGCCGCACTCTCTCAGGTGACTCACACACATTGACGCAGTTGGCAGGTCAGGAATACACTTCCTAACTAGCTAGTTTGCCACAATACAGTAATGCGCAAGTATCCCATGTACCATAGGGGTCATCCAGATGTTATATGGGCAAAGGGTATGTGAAGGTGTCTGACATCAGACAGCATGCTTTAGTAGACCAATGGGAGTTGTAGTGAGTGTGAATGTGGTCAAAAGCGTCATGCTCCACACACACAGACACAGGGTGCCAGTACTGACATGCATGGGTGCATTGCCTCTAGGGTGTGTAGTGGTTGACTGTGCCAGAAGGCTGTACAAGGCTAGATGAAGGGTATACCTTGGAATCAGGCCACATGACAATGGTCTGCAATGTGGCTCAGGGGTGTAATGTCTGGATTGGCCCACACAGGTGGGTATTGTATTTACCATCAAGTCACCTAATTTCCTATTGTGTGTGGTCAGTGCTGTGCAATGCTTGTCATGTATGTGTTCTATAGTCCATGACATGGACAGTGTTTGGGATGTGCATACTTCCCACATGCATGTTCATTGACATGTGGAACTGTACCTGGGGTGTCTGGCCCATGTTGTGTACACAGATTACTATAATGAGATGTGCCAGTCCTGGCCTCATGTGGCAGGAACTGGTAATGGACACCAGGTTGATTCTGCACCTACATTGATAGCATGATACAGGAATTCCCTGGTGTGAGTGGCATCTGTCCACACAGGGAATTTGTTTAAGGCATGGTATGTCCTTTGTGGGTCATAGTTGATGGCACCACAGTTGTTGCAGGCATCCAGTGGAGATCATAGTGAAGGCACCCTGTCTGCAATTATGTGCCTATTGTTGTGATGGGACAGGGTGACATGCCCTCTGTAGTCCACTGCACTCATGCCATGGTTATTATCTGTGTGCAATATGCAGGGTACTACCAACAAAGCGGTTGTTGCCTACACAAGTGTGTTTGTGTATGGACATGGGTTGAGAGTGTTCTCTAGGAAATACAAGGGCTGCTTACTTTATTCACCAGGCCTTGATGTCGCATGTAGGAGTATGGATTGGCACCCCAGCCTCTCGGATATTTGATATTTGTTATCCTTGTAAGATGGACATTGTGACATATAATAGGCCCACCATATAAGAAATTTGCAAAACCCACTCCACAATGAGTCCAGTTGTTACACACTCACAGCCACCTCCACACATGATATGAATGACAAACACAGACACACCCACCCACAGTTGCCATGTCTGGAATTAGAACTCCTACCTAACAAGTTTATCACACTACAACATTACGCAGTTATAGGATGCACCACAGAGATTACTGGACTACTTTTTCCCCAAAGGTGTATTTCACAGGGAATGACATCAGCAGGCTTGCCAAAGAAGGACAATGGAGGTTGTAGTGACTGTGGCTGGCCTCAAAAGCATTGCTTCATACACAAACAAACATACACACACAAACATCCACCCTTGCCATGTCTGGGAATAAACCCCCTACTGTACTACTATATCACACTACAGCATTACACTGTTATAGTATGCACCACGGAGATTACTGGACTACTCTTTCCCCAAAGGTGTATTTCACTGGGAATGACATCAGCAGGCTTGCCAAAGAAGGGCAATGGAGGTTGTAGTGACTGTGAATGGCCTCAAAAGCATTGTTCCCTACACAGACAAACACACACACACACACACACACACACACATACAAACATACACACTTGCCATATCTGAGAATAGAATCCCTACTGAAATACTATATCACACTACAGCATTACTCTGTTATAGGATGCATGATGGAGATTACTGGACTACTCTTTCCGCAAAGGTGTATTTCACTGGGAGTGACATCAACAGACTTAACAAAGAAGGGCAATGGAGGTTGTAGTGACTGTGAATGGCCTCAAAAGCATTGCTCCTTACACAGACAAACACACATGCACACACACACACATACACACACACACACACACACACACACACACACACACAAACATCCATACTTGCCATGTCTGGGAATTGAACCCCTACCAAACTACTATATCACACTACAGCATTATGCTGTTATAGGCTGCACCATGGAGATTACTGGACTATTCCTTCCCCAAAGGTGTATTTCACTGGGAATGACATCAGCAAGCTTGCCAAAGAAGGGCAATTGAGGTTGTAGTGACTCTGAATGGCCTAAAAATACACTGCCTCTTACACAGGCAAACAAACACACAGACATCCACACTTGCTATGTCTAGGAATACAACTCCTACCTAACTAGTTTATCACACTACAGCATTACACAGTTATAGGACATGCCACAGAGATTACTGGGCTATTCCTAACCCAAAGGTGTATTTCAAAGTGAATGACATCTGCAGGCATGCCAAAGTAGGGCATTTGAATTGTAGTTAGTGTGACTAGCCTAAAAAGGATTGCTCTCTACACAGACACACACACACACACACACACTTGCCATGTTTGGGATTAGAACTCCTACCTAATAAGTTTATCACACTACAGCATTACACAGTTATAGGATGCGCCACAGAGGTTACTGGGCTATTCTTCCCCAAAAGTGTATTTCAAAGTGAATGACATCAACAGGCATGCCAAAGTAGGGCATTTGAATTGTAGTGAGTGTGAATAGCCTAAAAAGCATTGCTCACTACACAGACAGGCACATGCGTACACACACACATACACAGTTTCTATGCTTGGGATTAGAACTCTTACCTAACTAGTTTATCACACTACAGCACTACACAGTTATAGGATGCACCACAGAGAGTACTGAGCTATTTTTCCCCAAAGGTGTATTTCAAAGTGAATGACATCAGCAGGCTTGCCAAAGTAGGGCATTTGAATTGTAGTGGGTGTGACTAGCCTAAAAAGCATTGCTCTCTACACAGACACACACACACACCCACCCACACACACACACACACACACACACACACACACACACACACACAAAAATTGCCATGTCTGGGATTAGAACGCCTACCTAACTATTTTATCACACTGCAGTATTACGCATTTATAGGATGCACCACAGAGAATACTGGGCTATTCTTTCCCCAAAGGTGTATTTCACAGTGACTGACATGAGCAGGCTTGCCATAGTAGGGCTATGGGGAGGGCAGTGTGTGTGCATGGGTCCAAACCCATTCATCTAGAGGTAGACACAACACACTCAGGCACACATAGGTTTATATTCCACAGGTACGTCTATACAAGTGCTATATGACTACTGCCTTATACAGTCATGTTGCACAATTAGCAGTAGCACCACAGAATATATAATGCTGAGGGATACATTTATACGGTGAGTGACATCTACAGATCATGTGGTTGTAGCCATTCGGCTGTGTTCTGATTGGGACAGGCCTCATGATGGAAGGCTCTTTGTCACTGTCACTCTCTTCAGCACATCTATGTATGTGTACTTTTGGCATATTATAGTGTGTTGTCCTTGGATATATGTGTGTATTCCTATTCAATGTGTGTGCAAAGCATGACTGGTGCATACTAAGGAGTGTATGCACTAACATTTGCAACTGTCAGATATGTATGGTCCACTGTTGTTGCCAGACATGGGCTTCATTTGTTTAAGTGTGTGAGCATGCCCAGTATGACCTTTCAGTATATTGTTGTCTGACATTGCCTTCAATGTTTACAGTGTGGGAGCATGCCCAGTATGCTATTTGTATTAAATGTGTGGATCCATTCCAGGTAGATTGTACACCAGTGCAGACGTTTGTGTTCTACGCCTACAGCTAGCAAAATGTTTCTGCAGGATAGCTGTAGATCAGTTGGCAATTTGGGGGTCAAACTGGACAGGGGATAGTGAGTACTGTAGGTAATTGTGTCTGTGCTGCTTCTGCTACATGGTCCTGGTGTTAGCAGAGATATTAAGACTTATGTAGTGTTATACACTGTGATGTTTTATGACCTCAAGTACTGTCAGATAGACATCTTTGCTCACAGTGATGTCCTGGGAAACACAGGGCGAATGCAGCTGTGTCCAGTATTGTGGTCAAATGCCTACATATTCCTGCAAACTAATGTCATTCTGGAGGGGGAGCTGTAGACACTTGCTGCTGGGTCTGTGTAACCAGTTCAGCACCTTGGTACAGTGGTGGCAGAGGATTCCATACTTGTACATCCATCAACGTGACAGTATGGCCTTATCTTGCTGTGGTAATACCTCACAGCTGTATACAGATTCACACAGGTTACCCAGAGGCAGGGGTCATAAGTCAGGACATTACCCCTATTGTGGTGTGTGGGCAGGTCTGTAGCCACCCATTTTTGTGTTTGCAGCCAGGGGTAGTATGTGCACATGGCTGTGTTTCGTACTTCGCACATTCCATTATGCCCACTCTCCCACCCCCCTATTATTCTATCCTCTTCCATACATTATGCAAACATTCTCTGATACTTTCCCTATAGGTATTACCTCATCACACCAGTGTATTGGTGTTGGTTCACAGTTCATGCAGTGGGACATGGTGGACATGTTACTGTAGTTTGTCCACACTGCTTTGCATTTGGGTTCTGTGGACTGTGTTATGTTGTTATTTGGGAGTCCATGACATAACATACTTTGGCAGTATGGGTGAGGCACAGGCCTCTGGCAGAGGACTGTAGGCCATTTGGTAGTGATGCAGACCAGTTGTAGCATGGCATTGCATTCTGTCAGTCGTAGGTGTGCTAGGTGCTCATGCCAATGCATTCTGTCAGTATTGATCAGGTGTTGTGGATGCTGGCAGGGTGCTGCTTTCAGCTAGGGACACACCTGCATAGGACACCTGCATTGCATGCTGCATTCTTTTGCTATTGCCATACACAGGTGGGGATCATATTATACCCATTCTCAAAAGCAGGGATAAGACTGGAGAGGAACCTGTGGGTGGTGGTTGGGTGAGCTGGGTGCATATGTGCTATGGATACTACTTGCATCTGACTCACAGATATACATGGGGCATTCCACTTATACTGGCATGTGCAGGGACATCAGCTAATTCTCAATACATCATTCCCATGACCTTTGTGATCTGCGAATGTTTGGCCACACAACATCAGTATTCCCTACTACAAGCCCAGATAATGTGATGCAAACCTGCATGTACAATTCCAAGGGTGTGTCCATTTCATGGTTACACATTATACACTGTCTGTCAGGGGTACTTTCCCCTGTGTACTGCTTGTATATCTGGCCCAAAAGGCATGCCATGTCCATCTTTCAGATGGTGACGCCTATTACTGCCATACATTTACAATGGCTTACTGCTAGAATGTGTTATACTGGGGAGCATTGTGTTTGGCACTGCAGTTGTGAGGACTTGGCCCTGTCATCAGCAGTACTGTGCAATGGCCACCAGGCCAAACCTCACCATGCATATACACTGACCATTCTCACACAATATGAAACACACACCAGCCTAACACATGCATAACTGCATATTGTACAACTGCTGCAATATGTCCTGCTAACTTGGCCAGCTCAGGTCATCTGTGTTCCACTGGTATTATACCTACACATACATGTTACTACATTTCTACATCAGATTGGGGGGGCACACCTGATTGTTTCTACATTTCTACATAGGATTTGGGGGGGCACCCCTGACTGTTCCTACATTTCTACATAGGATTGGTGGGGCACACCTGACTGTTTCTATATTTCTACATAGGATTAGGGAGGGGCACACCTGACTGTCACAATGTGTTTACATCAGATTAATGGGGCCACACCAGAATGGTACTACATTTCTACATAGGATTGGAGGGGCACACCTGACTCTTCCTACTTGTCTACATAGGATTGGGGGGCACACCTGACTCTTGTACACATTTGCTGTAAATGTTCTGGTATGTCAGGTACTCCATTTCATTCTGTATTCTAACCTATCTGTACTACAGGTCTTAGGTTTGATTGACCTACATATCAGTTTCTGACTTCTTACCCTTCAGAACTAACATCCCACTGCCTGACCTGATTTAGTCTGTCTGTGTATGCCTGGGGGGTTACCCATAGGCATAATTCAGAGGCTTTAGCACAGCCTTTGTTTGTGTTTGTCTACACCTGTCCTGCTGGCTGAGACTGTTGTTGGCTATGTGAACTTCCCTGACTGGCATGTGTTTGTTATATGGTTACACATATGGCCCAGCACATTTCCTACAGTGGGTTTTGTCACCATGTGTATTACTGGCTACTACTGTAACACCATTATTTATTACAGATCTTATGCTGCCACTGTAGGTGTCTACCATCTGCTGGCATCCCATTCAGCCACCCGATTCCCTTGCATGCTCACATCCATACCATAGATACAAGTAACAACACATACTACTCAATTTGGCAGTTGATAAGAAGAGTGACTTACCTTGTAGCTGTGCCAGTATTGAGGATGGTGCTGGAGGGCTGCCTATGTCGGATGCACATAGTACACTCCCTATACATGGTTGAGCACAGGTAATGTCATGTTTGGCATCCTTTTTACTGTATATGCGAGTCAGAGAGAGGTGTCATTTCCTGGGTCCCTACCATGTCAGTGTATGTGCTATGTGCTGCCTCTTTGCCAAGGCCAGGGCATACTAGGCACGCCTTCTTCTGCCTACTGGGGCAGGCTCAGGTTGTTCCTTCTCTGAGTCACTCTGTGCCTGTGCAGGCCTTGGCAATGGTGGGGTGCTGATTGGCCCTGCCCCATGCTGTTCCTGCTGCAGCTGTTTCGACAGGATCATATTGTGTAGCATGGCACATATGATAACAATTTGAGTACATGTAACTGGTGAGTACTGCAAGACTCCACCAGATGTGTCCAGGCATCGGAACCATGACTTGAACATTCCAAACACATGCTCTATTATGATTCTGGTCTGTGCGTGTGCCTCATTATGGAGTACTTGTTCGGATGTGTGTGCATTTCTGATGGGTGTCATCAGCCACAGCTCCAGGGCATAACCAGCATCCCCCACTAGGTCACCATAAGGGATATCCCCATTGGCAAATCTCTGGAACAGCTGCATCAGATGCCAGATGTGGGAATCATGATAGCTTCCAGGACAGCCAGCACACACACTCATTATAATGCCCTGGGCATCGCACATGACCTGGCAGTTGATGGTGGGGAAGCCCTTACAGTTGATGTAGACCTTACCCCACTCAGCGGTTGGTGCTTTGATGCATATGTGCGTGCAGTCTATAGCACCCACTACCTCAGGGTATTCTGCTATTTGGTGAAAGAGACGCATATTGCTGGCCAACGCCTCATGGGTGTTGGGGAAATATACATGCTTACCGGCATGTGCTGACATGGCATCCAGGAACTGGTGGAGTACCCTGGATGCTGATGCCTGTGAGATCCCCATGATATCCCCAGTTGGCCTTTGGAAGGTACCTGTGGCTAGTATTCTAAGGCCTACACATACCTTTGTATCTACTGGGATGGGTTCCCCCTCTGTTAGTACTGTGTGTCAGGCATGGCCGGCACAGCTCAACAATTTGCTGCAGGATGTCCCTATCCAACCTATAGCACTCCACTATCTCCAGCTCATGTAGCCCCTGTTAGGTTACCCTGGGTCTGTACACTCTTCTCCATCTCCTCACTGTGGGTTGGCTGACAGCATTCTCATCCTCACCACCCTCAGCTTCTTCCACATGTTGATGTAAGATAGCTGCTGCAGCCCCTATCATTTTGTTATTTTTGTTTGTTAAAATTTCCCCACTTGTATACACTGGTGGTGTAGAGTATGTGGGAAAAACCAGAGGGAAAGGTGTTTGCATAGTTTATAGTAATGTTCTGGGCTGGGCTGCTGCCTGTGTAATTGGCTGATTCTGATACATTTCACCTACTAGCTATGCTTGTTCTCATGATTGCCTTCCTACTGCTGTTTTCCCTTCCCATTGCCTTCCTGTTTACGCCTGGGGGCATGCCATGCAAACACAGTGCTCAGATGTGCACAGAGCTGCTATTTCCTGGTTTACTTTTTTTTCCCCTTTAAAACCCGGTGTGCACACCCACTTAGGCAATGTAAAGAGTACTAGGCAGCCTCAGACACACTCCCTTGCTTAGCTCTGCTTAGCTAAGGGCAAACCCGAGCCACAGGGCTCCAATCCATTTGCAGTATGCCTGACACACCCCCTATGATGTCAGTTAACTCCTAGGCTTGCACTAAGCTATTCCAAATCTGGGATTCATTATCATTCCCCTCATTTGCATAGAATTGCCTGCTGATGCATAGTTACAGGTCCCACACTCAGCCTCCCCCCTTAGCAACCACTATTCACTGGCCATGTTGTCTTCTGCCTGCCATTGAGTATAATGGCAATATAGTGATTTTGGTTGGAATGCTCATTTCAGGTTTTATTTTTTTTATTTTTCGCCCAATCCCATTTGCTGCCCTACGCTTAAACAGCCGAAATCGGCTAAAAAAATTAAAAGTTATTTTTTTCTTTTTTTTTAACTGTTTTCCATGCCAATGGCCATATATTTGGCAATTGGCATGCTTTATACGTTATATACACCCTTCATTTGGAGCTATCATGGCTCCGTTTTGTAGTTTGCAGAAATATACTCGGTTACTAACCGAGTACATTTCTGCAGATTACACTAGTCCTGCACAGCCAGCTGCCAGCTTCCTGGTTCGCAAATTCACCTCATTTGCATGGTTTTCACCTGCAAATGGGGTAATATGCATATTGGAGCTGTGTCCGTGCAGGAATAGTGCAGGAGCACTCGTACACGTCCCTGCAGCTTATTCCTGGATCGCACAGCGGACATATTGCCTGCTGGGGTTACTGCACTGTTCCTGCACACCATGCAGGGCTTGCTGAATCTGGGGGTTTGTCTCCTTCTGTGAGCTAACAGTCACAACAGTAAACAGCTCAAATTACCTTTGCCACTTTGACAGATAGGAAGGGGAGGTGTTTAGGAGGAGGGGAGATGAGTTTTAAGACTACAACGCAGGAATAACAAAAGAAAGAAAATTGGCCACTTTAGAAAGAAAAAGTAACAGACACTGAGAATACTGTTCTGTGTGATTATCCATGTTTGTCTTTGAAGTAGTTATTGAAAAGCAAGAAATGGTAATTAAACCTGTCTGACTAAAAGAAAGCAAGCTATATGTGAAAACACATGCAAAGTCAATGCAGTGATAGGAGCCTAGGGGCTATGATGTAATATTTTAAACCCAAAAACTGTACCATGGGATATCTAGAGGTAGACTAAAAAATCAAGATGCTGGACCCCATGTGGGCAGACTATGGAATTACATTTAACAATATAAAAAAGTACATAGCATCTAAAAGTGGTGTTAAAATGTAGGAAACGTCAATACATGATGAAATAAACATATTTTTTTCAGTATGTGGGTATGGTTCTCCTTTAATGCAGATGGAGGCCATGGGAGAACCTACTTCTAGATAAGACACAGGGTTGCTGAAATTGCCTGGGAACAGATGGCTATGGGGAGTGGTCCTGCTACTGAACCACCACTAAATGAAACTAAGGTGTTCCTATCCACTATCAGGGATCAAGGTAGATTATCAGAAGTTTCCACCAGAATCCTTGACATTGGTACAGATGTGGACAATAGACCTGTAGTGAAATATGATGACATGCCATGTATGCAAGAAGTAAAAAGCACCATTGTTATATCTTTATATACATATATCACATATGTCTTATGTATATTTATATATATATATATATATATATATATATATATATATATATATATATATATATATATATCCATATACATATATATTAAAACCAGCAAAAATGAGTCAGATTACAGTCATACAGAAATAGTGGATCTTACTTTGGGTTTTGGGGCAGCCAACTGTTTGCTAACTTTTTTTTTTATGAGAACGTTTTTAATCTGCACTTGTGAAGGGGACTGCTCTCTTTTTCTTGTTTCATTTGCACTGTGATACTTAGCAGACATCTTTCCTTTCAATTCCTGTCATACAGGCACTTCTGCACATGGTGAGCATGCAATTTGTTAATTGTTAATACTTATATAAGTAGATGCAGGTCGCTATCACAGTAAAGTTTCTGTAGCTTTAGCATCTGTTATGAAGTTTAGCATACCTTTATTATAAGAAAAATATGTGATAAATTTTATTCTCCATTTTTCTGTTTGTTGCATTTATTGCTTGTTAACATAGATGATCCTGACAGTGTCAATGTGGGACACCTACCACCTAATGCTGGAGTATCGGCAGTCTTTGAAGATGATGGTGGTGAAGAACAGGCACAGTATGGAGGTGCAGAGGGTCAGTCTGACACTGATATTGTGACTCCTATATCCCTTTCCCATGTTTTGGACAGAGTTAGTATGCCTATGCACTCTCAGGATATCAAGAACTCTGATATAGGACAGGTTGAGGTTGACACAGTTGATTAGGCTAATGTGGTTACTCTGGTTTCAGAGCTGGTTGCCTCTTCCAGTAGCCATCGTGGAGGTATATTGCCACACAGGAGGGTTGGCATGGTGCTTGGATGAGGCCCGCTGTCCAATATCCTCCTCAAGTTGGTATGTCATTGGGTACCACCAGATATATATGTATGACCATAGTGGAGGCACATGGCCTTGGAAGAGATAGTGCAACTACTGAATGCTATGCATTCTGACATTTGTCACTCCCCAAACTGTGTGGGTAACTGCTTACAAAGGATGAATGACACATTGGATCAGACAGTTTCTCCAATAGAATGTCTGTTGGAGGAGGGTGTGCATCCATGTGGCCAGACAGCCACTCCATCTTCTGGTGTTAGCAGATGTGGCCATGCAAGATCCCAGCCCTGCAGTGACACTGCATCCACTGCTGTGTCAGTAATTGCAGTGTTCTCATCCAGATGTTGTAGGCCACAGAGTCATGGTTCTGGACATAGTCCTGATGAGAGCACATCCGGCAGACATTGCTCATGTTTAGGTAGTACCCCAACTTCAAGCCCGAGCCATAGATGTACCAGTGCAAGTCGTCAGTTCTAGTTGTCAGGGTGACAATGCTAAACTGAGTAGTCTACCATGCATGGCTCACACCTGTCCAAGATGGCATGACATAGTGCTAGCACAGTGCTTGACTGTTTTCATGCAGACACACACACATATAAAAGAAAAAATAATTTGCTTATACCACTTTACACGCATACAAACTATCTATACAGTACTGTTGAATGCTATACAACTGTTCCCACACACTCACTTCTTTGGTGTCAGCATTTACCTCCTACCACCCCTATCTCCCACCATCTGCAGATGAAAATGACTGTGCTCTGCCCTTTGCACATATCTTTGTGATTTAGGGTTGCTTGTAAGTCTGATGCACATAATGGATAGCTGATGCTTGCTTATTTACAAGACTGGATTTATCGATATGTACTGCAGAGCTAAAGCTATTGATTTCTTGTTCCTACTAGTTTGTGACTGGCTTACTGCTATATTGTTGAATCGCATTATATCTCATTTAGTATTGTCATTACAACATTGGAAGTATTAGGTACTTCAATCTTGCTTCTTGGTTATAGTCATGCAAATGAGGGTATAATTTCCCTGTTCCATATTTAATGGGTGGGGTTCAGTTGAAATGCTTGATGTAAAGTATTGCTTCTAACATGTACCTGCTAAGTTGCAAACATCTCACAAAGGAGATATTACTGACATAACTGTACACATCAGACAAAAGGCTCTGCTTAGAGGCATATACATATTTCCTTATTAGAGTAATCAGTTATAAAACTTTTTTTCTTTACAGTTTTCACTTATCTTGTCATTAGTGCTGGTAAAAATTATGCCCTTGAAGGTTGTCTATGTCTGTGTGCATAGGGTCTTACTTTGACCTAGGCAGTGATTGTATATGCTATCCTTTACCTTTTAGCCAGAGCCAGGCATATTGTTTATGCCTACATCTGCTAGCACTATATGCAGCTGGTGGTTCCCCCTCAGAATTATCATATATACCTGCTACTGCTCCTGCTGGCCTTGCCTGTGGTCCTTGAAGCTGTGGTCCTGTACCCTTGCTGTCCTTGTTGAAGCTGTTTCCTGAGAATGATATTGTGTAACATGGCACAGACTGTAAGTATTTCAGCACAGGTGCCCAGGTCATATGGCACTGCACCTCATCATGTGCCTAGACACTAGAACCTTGATTTAAGCAAACCAAACATACATTTTATGATATTCCTAGTTTGAACATGGGCTTTATTGCATTCTTGCTTGGTGGGGTTGTCTGGGTTTCTCATGAGTGTCATGAGACAGGGCTCCAGTGCATAACCAGTATACCATACTAAATGCCCTTGAGGAATGCCAGCTCTAGCAAACCTGGCGTACAGCTCACAAGTGTGCCACATGTGTGTTGTGGAAGCTGCCTGAGTTAAATGCACAAACATTGCAGATTATCCTTTGGGCATTATAGACATCCTGACAGTTTATAGAGTGGAAACTGTTTCTGTTGATGTGTCTCATTCCCTGTTATATAGGTGTGGCTTTTATTTCTATGTGTGTGCAATCTATGGCCCCCAAAACTTCAGAGAAGTGATCTATTGCATAAAATTTCTGTATGTTTTTTGCTCTTCCCTGTGGGGTTCATGGGAAACAGATATGCCCCCTTTGTATGTAGTAGCATAAAATTTTAAAAACTGATGTAATATTCTACAGGCTGATGCTTGTCACACCCCTAATATATCCCCTGTGGGTCTTTGGAAAGTGCCAGTAGCTGGTATACATAATGCTAAACATACCTTTGTTTCCACTGGAATGGACTCTCTATTTCCCTGAGACCTGAGGTGGGAATGGCAGAGGTTGCTTATTTTCTCCAGTGTTCCCTGTCCACCCTGTATCTTTCTGCAATATCTGTTTCATGCAGTCCCTGATAAGTAATAATGGGATCTGAACACCCTTCTTCTTGCCCAAGGTCTGGCAGCAGCAGCAGCACCCTGATTTAAAGCCTCTTGCACATACAGCATATTAATAGCAGCAGTAACCCCTAACAAGTTTTTCCCCTAAGTGTAATCCTGCCTGTATTCCAAAAGGTTTTGGTGTACAAGGCAAAACCTACGCTAAGTGTAGAGGATTGTTTTATGGCTTCCTGAATAGCTCCACCATATTCAATTGGTTAATTAGCATGTACTTTGACTCTTTATGCTTTCATTAGCATATTATTCCATTTCCCATTGTTTGGTAGCTTCATATATTGTGTAGAGACACTTAATGCATACCAAATAATGCTCTATCATATTGGTGGCACTGTATAATGCTAACACGATCTTTACACTTCATGTAGCTCTTTATGAATCCAGCCCTATATCTAATACCCTTAATTCTTTCTTGTTCTTTATAACCTAGCTTTTGTTTTTATTTTTTTGCTTTCCTATTGCTTCCAAGTTCTTCAAGATATGCCATTGTCTATATGTTATGCCCTGGACTGCATGTGCATGCCTATTATAGGTCAGACTAACTCTAAAGTTCTGTGTATCATGATATATTGTTGCCTGCATTTTATCCTCCTTTCTGCTAAAACCTCTTCCTTCTTCTCTTTCAACATTCTCCTGTTATAATCCTAGTACTTAATTCTAGTATTAATTCATCAAGCTGTGTATTTAACATTAAGTCATTTGTATTTAATCTTGATAAATGGAGCATCTGTCTTTTGGCAATATCTTTAAAATCAAAAGAGGGATGCATGCTTGTTCTATGTGAATGCATATTTTTCTTGATACTTTCCTTGTATCTATAGGTTCATAGGTTCATAGGTGTGTACTAGGCTAATGGCCCTGGAGCCTTTACAAGCCTAGCCCATAGGATTACCCTGGCATTGTGCCACCTGACCTTAGTTCCCAGTGCCTCTGCCAGTGATCTCCGGGGTGAATTTTCTATTTCCCATCCATTCATCAAGATTTCTCTTGAAGAGGGCCAGTAAGGTGCTCTGTTTTGACATGTATGGGAAGTCTATTCCATAGCATGGGCAGTCTCTGAGTTATGAACCTGTCCCTTTCGCACGTTCTGTTGATTGTAGTAATGAGGTTGAGGTCTCTGGAGTGTGTGGTGTAGAGGTATTGGGATTTCTTTAGATGTACCATTTCTAACAGAGCTGGGTCAGACATGCCTTTATAAGTCAAGCAGAGATCGCCTCTAAGTAGGCGATATGAGACAGAGAATAGTTGGAGTTTTTTGAGTCTGTCCATATAGGACAAGTGTTTAAGGCCTAGGATCCTCTTTGTGTGGTACATTTGCAGCCTCTCCAGTTGTTGCAGGTGTCTAGTGAGGTACATGCCAAATGGGGCATTGTACTTGATGACTGGCCTAATGAGGGAAGAGTAGAGGGAGGCAATGACCTCTTTCTTCCTGGATGCAAAACCCTTAGTAATGAGATGTGCCACATAGAAGGACTTTCTGACCTAAGTGGCAATGTGGTGGTCCAAAGAGTTGGTGTCAACCTTTGTTACTAGATCTCTCATAATTCCTTCTGTGTTCAGTGAACTACCATCAATGTGGTAATTCATGGGAACTGGGTTTTTCCCAAAGGGAATGATGGCACATTTTTGGCATTGAGCTTAAGGCCATGGTTCTGACACCAGTCGTTGGTCTCAGTGAGGCCTTTCTGTAGGATGTCAACATCATGTGAGGAGTTAATAATGGCTCCCAATTTGCAATCATCTGCGAACTTTGTCAGACAGAGTCCCTTCATGTTGGCCTGGACTTCTGAGAAGTAGATACCAAAGAAGAGAGGACCCAAGACCGATTCATGTGGGACTCCACTCATGACTGGTCGGCAGTCTGACTTGGAGTCAGCTACTTTCACACTGTGGGTTCTATCTGTGAGCCAGTTTGCAACCCACCTAGTGCTGTAGGGGTTAATGCCTACCGTAGTGATTTTTTCTAAGACTCCTGAGTGGGGAATGGTATCAAAGGCCTTGGCCAGATCAAGGTAGGCTGTATGAACCACCTTGTTTTCATCCACAGCTCAGCTCTAGTGACTGACTCAAAGAAGTTGACTAAGTTGAGTAGGCATGATCTACCCCAGATTCTCTATATCCTTGTTTATTAGGCCCATGATGATGCATTCCATAGCTTTGCATATCAGACTTGTCAGGCTAATGGGGCGATAGTTCCCCGGGCCTGTAGTAGCTCCTCCTTTGTGGAGAGGGATGACTATAGCAGTGCACCATTCGGTAGGAACAAAGCCTGAGGTAAGGCTGTGATTGAACAGGGCACACATGTGGTGCCAGTTCACTCTGTAGTTCATGTAGAACACAGCCAGGGATATTGTCAGGTCCCATAGAAGCTGTATTCTTGGCCTTGGACAGTGCTGTTTTAACCTGTGCTGCAGTAATACTGGGTGCCTGGAAATCTACTGGTATTGTGATTGGTCCTTGGGGGGGGGGGGTAAAGTTGGCACTGAATCTGTCGGCCAGTATATTGGCAATATCTGTTGGCTTGGTATAGGATGTACCATTGTACTGTAGCTCAGAGCAAATCTGGGTATTGCCATGGAGATTCTTTACATAACTATAGAAGGCCTTGTGGTTGTCTTTACTATCTGCTGCAATTCTGTTTTCATAGCTAGCTTTAGAGGATTTGCTGAGGGATCTCAACTTTTTGTTGAAGCTGATAAGGGAGTTTTTCCAGTCTTGGGATTTCACCTTATTCCGCATCAGTTTCGTCCTTCTGTTGTAGAGCTTGTTTATGGCAGGGGGCCACCAGATTGGCTTTCTTTTTTTGGAGGAGAGTGTCTTGCTTCTGTTGGGTATGGCAAGATCCATGCATTGGTGTATGTGTCTGTACAGTGCACTGGTGTATGATTCGGCGATCATACAACTATTCTCCATTTGCATGGGTGCCGGGAAGTTAACCACCTCTGTTTTAGCTTTGGAGAATTTGTTCATGGTGATTACCTTGGGGGGGGGGGGTTGATTTCCAAAGTGATTCGTTTGTGTTCAGATCTAACCAGGAAGGAGTTGACTATTGGTGTAGAGCAACAGTCACCCATGTTAGTAATGACCAGGTCAAGAGTGTTGCTATCTCTTGTGGGGGTAAGAACCAGCTGGTCCAGTGCATTTGAATTAATGAATTCCAGGAAACAGGCAAGTGTATTGGTACGTGAGTAGTTTTCCCAGTTAATGGAGGGGTAGTTGAAGTCGCCCAGTATGAGAGAGTTAGGTTGAGCCCTAATATTCTCCAGGGTGCACAGGAACGTGGAGTGTTAAGTTCTATTAAATGTGTTTTAGTAACGTGAACATCTAAAAAAATCAGTTTATGATCCAGATTTATTAATTTTAAATATGAAGAAACTGACACAATCAGTTAAATAATTTATAAAAGTTAAGAATTCATCTTTGATGCCTACGCATAATAGGAAGATATCGCTGATAAATATTTTATGAAAAATTAACATAATTTAGATACATATTAGTATACAAAAATACAAACACCTCTTTCCCACACCCATTATCAGATTGGCATATATGTTGGCAGTGGGTATCTTGATATAAGAACACATTGTTTCTCAGAATTATTTCCATAAATGCACAGAAATTGTACGTGTTCATATTAGTAAGGCTGGTATGCTCACTTAGAAATTGTCTAAAAGACTCTACCTCATACTCATTGTGAACCACTGCAAATAAAGAATCAACATCAAAGTTGCAAAAATATGAATCTCTCTGTTTCTTATGTATACCACTCATATAACTGCTGCAAACAAATAATTACTTTCTGTGTAAAACAGACTAAAATTATTTAATCTTATTTTCCAAACAATATGAGAGAGGTTCTACAAACCATCCCTAGCTGATAATATAGGTCTCATTGGTGGATCCTTTAGATTTTTAAGAATTGTAGGTATGCTGTAATAAGTTGATACTGTAGTATGTGAAACGTACATTAAATTTAGAACCTGTAGTGCCAGAAAACCACTTAAGTGTACACCATATATCTCTGCATTTACTATATTTGCTATACTTGTGACTTCCTGTTTAGTGATGGTAACATAAATGTTATCTTTTAATAATTAATTAGTCTTCCTGTCACAAAAATACAGTCCATAATGCAGCACCTCCTCCTTTATCTGCAGATATAGTCACAATATTTTTATTTTTCATTAAATTATCTAACATTTCATTTCCATCAGTATCTAAATTATAATATTTTTGATACCTTCGCATTGCTGTAAAACACTTCATACTCATCATTCTCACAAGGTCTTAAAATTCTTGAATTAAATTATTCCTTACAGGAATAGTTACTTGGTTTTCTAAATCTATCAGTATCATACTCACAATTTTAAGGAGATAGTATTTTCAAATTCAAATGTCTAGTAAACAGTTTCAGTTCTGTCATGACATCTGATAAATCACCATTCTCTGCTGGTGCAAACAATAATCTTTTGTTTATCACTACATATTCTTTCTCAGTCAGTTCATGTGTAGACAAGTTAAATTATATGTATGACCAAACAGATGTGTGGAAGCTCACTGTGGCACAAGGGATACACCTGAGTAAGTCATCCCTGGAAGGTGTGTGGTGAAGTAGATGAGGGCTGAGAACAATGGGACTATAATATCCTTTGATGTGATTGTCCTGTCGATACTCAGGAATTGTGCTACATACAAGGAATTTGATCTGTTCATAGTTACAGTCCTGTGGTACCCTTAACCTTGGCATCTTCCCAGGGGCGGCTCGTGGCATAGGCAGTGGTGGCTGGTGACTTCAAATCACAGGGGGGCTGCAGGAGACAGCTGAATGGGTGGGGTCAATGGGGAGGGGGTGTGGTCAACCAGAAAGGGGAGGAGCTATGCACAAAACCACAAAAAACTAACTTTAATTAAATATGCTGCCCCTGGGTGGCAAACCATCATTATGAAAGTCCAATCAAGACAAAAATAAGTGTAGAAGAATAAAAATATTTCAATGCATTGGCTGCATGACAGCTTACTTAATATCTAGATGGAAACAAAAGGTTGTGAGGCATGAAAAAATAAATTACTTTTTAAATACATTACTGGAATGCCAGTCAAAATCAAGTATAAGAAAAACCAGAAGCACTCAACTCAAACCACTTCTCCTTGCACTGCAGTCCTAATTATAATATATTCAGCTTTATTAAAGTACCAAGTAACATGCTGAAAGTAGAAATCTATGTGATGCCCCACTTGTAAAAATGTTTCTTATCCAAAAAAGATCTGCTGCCTGACAACTTGTTTCATGGGGAAAACATGATAAAAGTAAAAAATGAAAAGCAAACAAGAAACAAGCTCAAGGTACATTGCTTAAAGGATTACTGTACAGGTTATGGACCACACATGACTGGCATTCTGTTTAGTTTACGGGTAAAGTCTGTAGAGATGACTGGAAGTCTCCAACAAGTGTAATGAGCTTTTAAAATAATGGAATCCTGTCCTTTAATACCCAAGGCTTATACATTATCTAGTCAAGTATTCTCTGCATGGCAACAACAGAAAGGCTTTCAATGTTGGCAATTCTTTAACAGTATGCTTATTAAAGCTTACTTGCATCTTACGATCTCAGACAAGCTTACCTTATGGTCATTAAAGCATTGCTACTTAAAAACACAGAGCAACAGGCACTTTGAGTAATAAGCATAAATCAACAGTACAAAAATATGACAGAAACCAGACCATTCTGCAAAATCAAGGACAGATGAAAAGCCACTGTAGTACTTATGCAGTGTGTCCTCCCCATCCAAGGTAGATACAACTACTCCTTGCCTTGCTTGGACACCTCCAGAGTCACTACATGGGGGAGTGGGGTGCAACAAGCATGTCACAATTTGAAATCTCTCTGGCTGACTGTGATGGCCCTGACACATTTGTCATACCTCTCAACCTCAAGAGCAAGAAATCTGGACAAAGCCATACACAGAAGTGGGACAAAGGCCCAACAATAAGGACCATTTTTAAATATTGCTCTAATAAACTTAGAAAGATAATAGAATAGGTCTTGCATTAGTATGAATTTTCTGAAGGGTATAAAATCTGAAACTCAAATGTCTGTCATTTTCTAACTTCAGTCTTTAGTGATGTCACTAATTTGCCAAAAACACAATTTTATGAAAAATGGACAAAAATTGATGCAAAAATATAAAATAGACACACAATACAGCTGCTACCTGTCAAAGAAGGGACACTTTAATATTAGTACTGCTACCTTGAGCAGCTGACAAAATATAAAAGAATCTACATGCATTTCAAGTAATCTATAACTTTGATTATTACAGTTATTTCTTAATTGTAAACCCTCCATGTTTTCTTCCAAAATTGCTATTTTGGAGGGATTATAAGGGGAAGAGCAACATTTTGAGCCAAAAATTGGGGACAGTTGAGAGGTTGGCTATGCCTAATTCTATAAAGCAATTTATTTGCATGTACCTCTCAACCTGTTAATGCAGTAAATCTGAACAAGGCCAAATATATTGGGGCACATATAAACAGTACTAAAATTGCTCTTGTATAAATTGAGACAGTTGATAGAACAGCTCTTACTTTAACATGCATTTTCTGAAGGTTATGAAGTCTGAAACTTAGAGTGACTTCTGGCAAATCATTTAGGAATTAAAACTACAAATTTTATGAACAAACCAAAAATAAGAAGCAAAAATCTATTCATTCTTTGAAAATCTGGACAGTTGGGAGGTATAGTTCAGCTGGGCCTGTCTGAGTTTGCTGCCCTTCCCCCCCTGACAAAATAATGGTTGAATGGAGCCTCTGCAGCCATTCCAATGAACCATTATACTTGGCTATTTCACTCCATTTACCATAAACTCTAATGTGCATACTGCTTTACTTCTATGATGAGTTGGACTTCATTTGAAAGTTTTATTTTGTATTTTACAGCACAAACACTAAGTCATCTGTTAAACAAAGCAATGCAGTCTCACAATGAAAACTTAGCATTAAAACTTCTCTGCCCTTGAAACTCACATTCATTGAAACAGCATTGAAACCCACATTCAAAGAAAATACATTTTGCCAGTGGCAGATAAAGATTAATTTTGGGCTGTTTTGAATCATAGGCTCCTTGCATATGAAACATACATGTGCTCTTTGATACACCTTCCTCATTGTACTAAAATTATATTCCTTGTACAATACAGTACACTTGTTACAGGATGTTTTAAATTTGTTTTGAACATTTTTCCAGTAAGCAATGAAACAAACCATATGCACCCATAATGGCAAAACTGCCCAGTTGAGAACATTTATCATAAAAAGTCTACTCAGACTTCCACAGTCCACCATTATTAGTAAATATACACAATTCCACAGTCCACCATTATTAGTAAATATGCACAATTCCACAGTCCACCATTATCAGTAAATATGCACAATTCCACAGTCCACCATTATCAGTAAATATGCACAATTCTACAGTCCACCTTTATCAGTAAATATGCACAATTCTACAGTCCATTATCAGTAAATATGCACAATCTCTGAAGTCAGTCATCTAAATAATTCCACATTAAAGAAATCTGTAACTAATGAAGTGGTTGCTGCTAGCAATCACCTTTATATTTCATGGTTTCATCGAAAAATAAAGTGTCTGTTGCCCCTCAGGAATAAATTGTCTATATTACATTAAAAAAATGATAAGCTAGTAATAATATTGCAAGAGGAAATGGATGGCAAACTGATAACGAACTCATAGTTAGTATCTTCACCAAGGAGAACATTTTCAGTACGGCAGCATCTACCCCTTGTGGGAGTAGAACCCACAACCTTCTGCATCAAAAGCGAGTACATAGCCTGTTGTGCTATAGTATTAACTTGGCAAAGCACTCGACTTCTATTCCCCTGCAGCTCTCAGTTCCTTGTAAAATCTACTCAATACTCAACTGCATCTCAACTTCGCAGCTCAAGAAAACTGGAAAAAGCCAAAATGTATTGGGGGGGGGGGGTCAAAAGCCCCAAAACAGGGACACATTAAACATTGCTTGTATAATCTTGGAAAGTTGCTAGAATAAAATGTTGTGTTGCCACCATATATTTTACTGCCAAGGTCCCTGAGCAAAAACAGTCAGAGTAACATACCACTACGCCACATCAGCTGCTTTGTAAAGAGGAAGACTGAAACTTAAATGGCTATCATTTAGTGAATTCAGTTCTCACCATAGCTGTCAACCTCTTAGTACAAAACACCTGGACAAACCCAGTAATGAGGGAATACAGCCCTCAAACATATTCAGTGAATTCAGTTCTTGCCATAGCTGTCAACCTTAGCACAAAAACCTGGACGAAGCCAATAATGGGGAATACAGTCCCAAAAATAGGGACAAATTTAAAATATTCATCTTATAAACTTGAAAATTGCTAAAAAAAAGGTTGTGCTACTATGTATTCTGAAGAACATGAAGTTGGAAATTCAAATGCCGGTCAATTTTACTGCGGACAGAACAAAAACAATTTTCAGCAGAGACGCAGGGATTAAAACTGCAGACACATCTTTGTAAAATGGCAGGGCACCAGAGCAAATCCACACAAACACAGGCAGGAGATGCACACTCCACACAGAAGCCACCCCAACCAAGAATCAAACCAGAAAACCTATAGCTGTGAGGCAGCAATACTACCACCGCACCATCAATTATGCAAGAAATTAAACATTCAGAAACCTGAAGTCTGAAATTCAAATGCCTGTCAATGTTACCGCGGACAGAACAAAAACAATTTTCAGCAGAGACGCAGGGATTAATACTGCAGACACGTCTTTGTAAAATGGCAGGGCACCAGAGCAAATCCACACAAATACAGGGAGGAGATACAGACAGAAGCCACCCCAACCAAGAATCAAACCAGAAAACCTATAGCTGTGAGGCAACAATACTATCACTGCACCATCAATTATGCAAGGAATTAAGCATTCAGAAACCTGAAGTCTGAAATTCAAATGCCTGTCAATTTTACTGCGGACAGAACAAAAACAATTTTTAGCAGGGACGCAGGGATTAATACTGCAGACACGTCTTTGTAAAATGGCAGGGCACCAGAGCAAATCCACACAAATACAGGGAGGAGATGCAGACAGAAGCCACCCCAACCAAGAATCAAACCAGAAAACCTATAGCTGTGAGGCAACAATACTATCACTGCACCATCAATTATGCAAGGAATTAAACATTCAGAAACCTGAAGTCTGAAATTCAAATGCCTGTCAATTTTACTGCGGACAGAACAAAAACAATTTTCAGCAGGGACGCAGGGATTAAAACTGCAGACACATCTTTGTAAAATGGCAGGGCACCAGAGCAAATCCACACAAACACAGGCAGGAGATGCAGACTCCAAACAGAAGCCACCCCAACCAAGAATCAAACCAGAAAACGTATAGCTGTGAGGCAACAATACTACCACCGCACCATCAATTATGCAAGGATTTAAACATTCAGAAACCTGAAGTCTGAAATTCAAATGCCTGTCAATTTTACTGCGGACAGAACAAAACCAATTTTCAGCAGGGATTAAAACTGCAGACACGTCTTTGTAAAATGGCAGGGCACCAGAGCAAATCCACACAAACACATGGAGGAGATGCAGACTCCACACAGAAGCCACCCCAACCAAGAATCAAACGAGAAAACCTATAGCTGTGAGGCAACAATACTACCACTGCACCATCAAATATGCAAGGGATTAAACATTCAGAAACCCTTAAGTCTGAAATTCAAATGCCTGCCAATTTTATTTAACATTTTTTAATCAGGACAGTCTGACTTGGAACAAATAAACAATTTTCAGCAGAGGCCCAGGAAGAAATAATGCAGACATGTCTTTGTAACATGGGAGGACACAAAAGCAAACCCACACAAACACAGGGAGAAGATACAGACCCCACAAAGAAGGAACCCCAGCCAAGAATCAAACCCAAGAACCTACAGCTGTGAGGCAACAATGCTACTACTACACCATCAAATATCAAGCATTGCAACATTTACAAACCACAGATATTATGAGGAACAGATCAGATCGAATATGAGGCAAAAATCTGAATTTTTTTTACAAATGGTGGTGGGTAGGGAACTCAAGTTTTTAACACCTGCATACAGGGTACAGGGTTCAAGCCTGAGGCATTCCCTACCACACCACCATAAGCACCTGGGGCATTTTCACACACACACACACCAACCAGTAAAGCATAAGCACCATACACAAACTCACACACACCGGTAAAGCATAAGCACCATACACACACAAATAAACATTGTAAATTAAAAGGCACCTTACCTGAATATATCCAGCTAACGTACATCCTTCCCGCGCAATACTGAAAGACCCGCGAGATCCTAATGCTCCTGCCTGACGAGATCCTAATGCTCCTTCCCGATGAGATCCCTAATGCTCTGTCCTGAGTCCCTGCTGCTGCTCTTGCAGTCCGGACGCAACCCATAACCCTGGCGAGTCTGTGCACTGTAAAAGTGCACAGACGTCTCCTTGTGTCCCCCTATGGGGACGGCCGGACTGCCTTGAGCATGCGCATAGACCGACAGTAGTCGGGACTTGGTCTATGAGCATGCGCGAATTTCGAAAAATAATTTTTTTTATTTTTCATTTTTCTTTCTCTTTTTTATTTTTGAGGGGGCTGCAGTCCGGCAGCCCTATGCCACGAGCCGCCCCTGGGCATAGGGCTGCCGGACTGCAGCCCCCTCAAAAATAAAAAAGAGAAAGAAAAATGAGAAAGAAAAATGAAAAATAAAATGTTTATTTGTGTGTGTATGGTGCTTATGCTTTACTGGAGTTTGTGTATGGTGCTGTGTGTGTGTGTGTGAAAATGCCCCAGGTGCTTATGGTGGTGTGGTAGGGAATGCCTCAGGCTTGAACCCTGTACCCTGTATGCAGGTGTTAAAGACCTTGAGTTCCCTACCCACCACCATTTGTAAAAAAAATGTCAGATTTTTGCCTCATATTCGATCTGATCTGTTCCTCATAATATCTGTGGTTTGTAAATGCTGCAATGTTTGATATTTGATGGTGTAGTAGTAGCATTGTTGCCTCACAGCTGCAGGTTCCTGGGTTTGATTCTTGGCTGGGGTTCCATCTTTGTGGGGTCTGTATCTTCTCCCTGTGTTTGTGTGGGTTTGCTTTTGTGTCCTCCCATGTTACAAAGACATGTCTGCATTATTTCTTCCTGGGCCTCTGCTGAAAATTGTTTATTTGTTCCAAGTCAGACTGTCCTGATTAAAAAATGTTAAATAAAATTGACAGGCATTTGAATTTCAGACTTAAGGGTTTCTGAATGTTTAATTCCTTGCATATTTGATGGTGCAGTGGCAGTATTGTTGCCTCACAGCTATAGGTTTTCTGGTTTGATTCTTGGTTGGGGTGGCTTCTGTGTGGAGTCTGCATCTCCTCCATGTGTTTGTGTGGATTTGCTCTGGTGCCCTGCCATTTTACAAAGACGTGTCTGCAGTTTTAATCCCTGCTGAAAATTGGTTTTGTTCTGTCCGCAGTAAAATTGACAGGCATTTGAATTTCAGACTTCAGGTTTCTGAATGTTTAATTCCTTGCATAATTGATGGTGCGGTGGTAGTATTGTTGCCTCACAGCTATAGGTTTTCTGGTTTGATTCTTGGTTGGGGTGGCTTCTGTTTGGAGTCTGCATCTCCTGCCTGTGTTTGTGTGGATTTGCTCTGGTGCCCTGCCATTTTACAAAGATGTGTCTGCAGTTTTAATCCCTCGTCTCTGCTGAAAATTGTTTTGTTCTGTCCGCAGTAAAATTGACAGGCATTTGAATTTCAGACTTCAGGTTTCTGAATGTTTAATTCCTTGCATAACTGATGGTGCAGTGATAGTATTGTTGCCTCACAGCTATAGGTTTTCTGGTTTGATTCTTGGTTGGGGTGGCTTCTGTCTGTATCTCCTCCCTGTATTTGTGTGGATTTGCTCTGGTGCCCTGCCATTTTACAAAGACGTGTCTGCAGTATTAATCCCTGTGTCTCTGCTGAAAATTGTTTTTGTTCTGTCCGCAGTAAAATTGACAGGCATTTGAATTTCAGACTTCAGGTTTCTGAATGTTTAACTCCTTGCATAATTGATGGTGCAGTGATAGTATTGTTGCCTCACAGCTATAGGTTTTCTGGTTTGATTCTTGGTTGGGGTGGCTTCTGTCTGCATCTCCTCCTGTATTTGTGTGGATTTGCTCTGGTGCCCTGCCATTTTACAAAGACGTGTCTGCAGTATTAATCCCTCGTCTCTGCTGAAAATTGTTTTTGTTCTGTCCGCAGTAAAATTGACAGGCATTTGAATTTCAGACTTCAGGTTTCTGAATGTTTAATTCCTTGCATAGTTGATGGTGCGGTGGTAGTATTGTTGCCTCACAGCTATAGGTTTTCTGGTTTGATTCTTGGTTGGGGTGGCTTCTGTGTGGAGTGTGCATCTCCTGCCTGTGTTTGTGTGGATTTGCTCTGGTGCCCTGCCATTTTACAAAGATGTGTCTGCAGTTTTAATCCCTCGTCTCTGCTGAAAATTGTTTTGTTCTGTCCAGTAAAATTGACCGGCATTTGAATTTCCAACTTCATGTTCTTCAGAATACATAGTAGCACAACCTTTTTTTTTTAGCAATTTTCGAAGTTTATAAGATGAATATTTTAAATTTGTCCCTATTTTTGGGACTGTATTCCCCCATTATTGGCTTCGTCCAGGTTTTTGTGCTAAGGTTGACAGCTATGGCAAGAACTGAATTCACTAAATGATAGCCATTTAAGTTTCAGTCTTCCTCTCTTTTACAAAGCAGCTGATGTGGCGTAGTGGTATGTTACTCTGACTGTTTTTTGCTCAGGGACCTTGGCAGTAAAATATATGGTGGCAACACAACATTTTATTCTAGCAACTTTCCAAGATTATACAAGCAATGTTTAATGTGTCCCTGTTTTGGGGCTTTTGACCCCCCCCCAATACATTTTGGCTTTTTCCAGTTTTCTTGAGCTGCGAAGTTGAGATGCAGTTGAGTATTGTGTAGATTTTACAAGGAACTGAGAGCTGCAGGGGAATAGAAGTTTAGTGCTTTGCCAAGTTAATACTATAGCACAACAGGCTGTCTATTTGCTTTTGATGCAGAAGGTTGTGGGTTCTACTCCCACAAGGGGTAGATGCTGCCGTACTGAGAATGTTCTCCTTGGTGAAGATACTAACTATGAGTTCGTTATCAGTTTGCCATCCATTTCCTCTTGCAATATTATTACTAGCTTATCATTTTTTTAATGTAATATAGACAATTTATTCCTGAGGGGCAACAGACACTTTGTTTTTCGATGAAACCATGAAATATAAAGGTGATTGCTAGCAGCAACCACTTCATTAGTTACAGATTTCTTTAATGTGGAATTATTTAGATGACTGACTTCAGAGATTGTGCATATTTACTGATAATGGACTGTAGAATTGTGCATATTTACTGATAAGGGTGGACTGTAGAATTGTGCATATTTACTGATAATGGTGGACTGTGGAATTGTGCATATTTACTGATAATGGTGGACTGTGGAATTGTGCATATTTACTAATAATGGTGGACTGTGGAATTGTGTATATTTACTAATAATGGTGGACTGTGGAAGTCTGAGTAGACTTTTATGATAAATGTTCTCAACTGGGCAGTTTTGCCATTATGGGTGCATATGGTTTGTTTCATTGCTTACTGGAAAAATGTTCAAAACAAATTTAAAACATCCTGTAACAAGTGTACTGTATTGTACAAGGAATATAATTTTAGTACAATGAGGAAGGTGTATCAAAGAGCACATGTATGTTTCATATGCAAGGAGCCTATGATTCGAAAACAGCCCAAAATTAATCTTTATCTGCCACTGGCAAAATGTATTTTCTTTGAATGTGGGTTTCAATGCTGTTTCAATGAATGTGAGTTTCAAGGGCAGAGAAGTTTTAATGCTAATTTTCATTGTGAGACTGCATTGCTTTGTTTAACAGATGACTTAGTGTTTGTGCTGTAAAATACAAAATAAAACTTTCAAATGAAGTCCAACTCATCATAGAAGTAAAGCAGTATGCACATTAGTGTTTATGGTAAATGGAGTGAAATAGCCAAGTATAATGGTTCATTGGAATGGCTGCAGAGGCTCCATTCAACCATTATTTTGTTAGGGGGGGAAGGGCAGCAAACTCAGACAGGCCCAGCTGAACTATACCTCCCAACTGTCCAGATTTTCAAAGAATGAATAGATTTTTGCTTCTTATTTTTAGTTTATTCATAAAATTTGTAGTTTTAATTCCTAAATGATTTGCCAGAAGTCACTCTAAGTTTCAGACTTCATAACCTTCAGAAAAATGCATGTTAAAGTAAGAGCTGTTCTATCAACTGTCTCAATTTATACAAGAGCAATTTTTAGTACTGTTTATATGTGCCCCCAATATATTTGGCCTTGTTCAGATTTACTGCATTAACAGGTTGAGAGGTACATGCAAATAAATTGCTTTATAGAATTAGGCATAGCCAACCTCTCAACTGTCCCCAATTTTTGGCTCAAAATGTTGCTCTTCCCCTTATAATCCCTCCATAAAATAGCAATTTTGGAAGAAAACATGGAGGGTTTACAATTAAGAAATAACTGTAATAATCAAAGTTATAGATTACTTGAAATGCATGTAGATTCTTTTATATTTTGTCAGCTGCTCAAGGTAGCAGTACTAATATTAAAGTGTCCCTTCTTTGACAGGTAGCAGCTGTATTGTGTGTCTATTTTATATTTTTGCATCACGTTTTGTCCATTTTCATAAAATTGTGTTTTTTGGCAAATTAGTGACATCACTAAAGACTGAAGTTAGAAAATGACAGACATTTGAGTTTCAGATTTTATATCCTTCCGAAAATTCATACTAATGCAAGACCTATTCTATTATCTTTCTAAGTTTATTAGAGCAATATTTAAAAATTGTCCTTATTGTTGGGCCTTTGTCCCACTTCTGTGTATGGCTTTGTCCAGATTTCTTGCTCTTGAGGTTGAGAGGTATGACAAATGTGTCAGGGCCATCACAGTCAGCTAGAGAGATTTCAAATTGTGACATGCTTGTTGCACCCCACTCCCCCATGTAGTGACTCTGGATGTGTCCAAGCAAGGCAAGGAGTAGTTGTATCTACCTTGGATGGGGAGGACACACTGCATAAGTACTACAGTGGCTTTTCATCTGTCCTTGATTTTGCAGAATGGTCTGGTTTCTGTCATATTTTTGTACTGTTGATTTATGCTTATTACTCAAAGTGCCTGTTGCTCTATTTTTTAAGTAGCAATGCTTTAATGACCATAAGGTAAGCTTGTCTGAGATCGTAAGATGCAAGTAAGCTTTAATAAGCATACTGTTAAAGAATTGCCAACATTGAAAGCCTTTCTGTTGTTGCCATGCAGAGAATACTTGACTAGATAATGTATAAGCCTTGGGTATTAAAGGACAGGATTCCATTATTTTAAAAAGCTCATTACACTTGTTGGAGACTTCCAGTCATCTCTACAGACTTTACCGTAAACTAAACAGAATGCCAATCATGTGTGGTCCATAACCTGTACAGTAATCCTTTAAGCAATGTACCTTGAGCTTGTTTCTTGTTTGCTTTTCATTTTTACTTTTATCATGTTTTCCCCATGAAACAAGTTGTCAGGCAGCAGGTCTTTTTGGATAAGAAACATTTTTACAAGTGGGGGCATCACATAGATTTCTACTTTCAGCATGTTACTTGGTACTTTAATAAAGCTGAATATATTATAATTAGGACTGCAGTGCAAGGAGAAGTGGTTTGAGTTGAGTGCTTCTGGTTTTTCTTATACTTGATTTTGACTGGCATTCCAGTAATGTATTTAAAAAGTAATTTATTTTTTCATGCCTCACAACCTTTTGTTTCCATCTAGATATTAAGTAAGCTGTCATGCAGCCAATGCATTGAAATATTTTTATTCTTCTACACTTATTTTTGTCTTGATTGGACTTTCATAATGATGGTTTGCCACCCAGGGCAGCGTATTTAATTAAAGTTAGTTTTTTGTGGTTTTGTGCATAGCTCCTCCCCTTTCTGGTTGACCACACCCCCTCCCCTTGACCCCACCCATTCAGCTGTCTCCTGCAGCCCCCCTGTGATTTGAAGTCACCAGCCGCCACTGCATCTTCCTCTATCTCTTGCTATGGTCCTGCTCTGACTGTTTCTTTGTGAAAGAGGCAAAAGTGTTGTTTGAAAAAGTGTTGGAAATTCTAAAAGGTCTAGGACAGATATAATATTTTCATTCATCACAACAACTTGTTGTGAACAATAAATGCCTCATTTTTCCCCATAGTACTGGATATTTGAAGTTCTGTATGTTGTGAGTACATGATTAATTCTTTGGACAAGAAAAAACATTTTTGTTTTTAAAATCTGTAACATCCCTCTGCAGCTTTCATTTTTTTGTTGCAATGACATGGTGCTAAAATGTTAATACTCTCCCAGGGAGTCAATGAACTCTGTGTAGGCTTAGCGTGAAGCCTACATGGAATTTATACGTTTGTGCAATGAGTAGCAGAAAGAGAACTAAAACATGGCAATTACACCAGATAATGGCATGCCAATGTATTTACACCCCAAAGACAAGACAGTTGTAACATGGACAGTAATTACATATGTACATAATACAGTACATACTGCTGTTTACACCTCCCCTGTGTGGTTATATTCATATAATCACAAAGTTATTGTATATTATGTGACCGTCACACAAGGACAAATAGCAGTGGAGATGATTGGGTATGATATAAAAACCCTGACATGATCACTGCAGGACATGACCACAGTAGAGAACATATAGCAAGGATGGTATATACAATAGGGATATGTGCATATTGTGAAGATCTGCAAAATGAGTTGCTTGAATATGAATGTAATCTCAGCATAGGTCTTAACCAGTAGAGACACATAGTAACAGGATCATGGACAACAGACAAACACACAGACAGAAGAACACACAATCATGGACAATATCAGAATAGTACCACCATTAATCTGTGACACTGACGTAAAATAAGTGATTGTGAGTTATTACACATGTTCTGCATGAACAATTTTGTGCAACTGTAATAATTTGTCAATAATATGTAAGGGGAATCAAGCACACCTTCCTTGAAAATGACCACTTTTGGGAGGTATTAAGAGGGACACTGTTAAACCTGTAGATTAAATTATGAGCAATCCTGGCCAGTTGGGAGGTTTGCATAGCACATATATGCCACAATCCATACTTGCAAGAATGTAACCCATGTCATCAATGTTTTCAATGAGCTGTGTATTTTTTGAGTGCACCACAGGAAGATGTATCACACATGCATCTTGTAGACCACCTTGAAGGGAAGTCTGTGCTGTTAACTCCTAAAGGTTATGCATCACAAAGAATACTTATGTATGGTCCACAAGATGTATGGGAGCTGACTCTGCCAAAAGTGATACACTTAAGTAAGTCATCCCTGGAAAATGTGTGGTGAGGTACACGCAAAAGGGTGCATTGTACTCAGTTATTGGTGTGATGAGAGCCGAGAACAATGGGACTATAATGTCCTTTGATGTGATTGCTCTGCTGATACTCAGGAGTTGTGCTACATACAAGGGATTGGTCACCACTGTGGACTTATGCTGGTGTAAGTTCTGCAGACTATCTAACTGATTACCTAGGTAACATACCACTTGGTCTGCTTATAGGGGTGTTCCATTAGCCCATGTATTTGTTTTGAAAAAGGGAAAATTATGCTTTCATCTAATGTGTCTCCATGGCTCTGGCAACAATCATTTGTGTGTGGTAATACTTTCTGCAATATATCAATAGTGTTCTGGAATTCAGTAATTGCCCACAATTTGCAGTCATCCACAAAGATGTTTAAACAAAGGATGTCTAAGTTTGTCTTGACTTTTGAGAGTTAAACACTGAACAGGAAAGGACCTAGTATAGAACCCTGAGGTACAGACCTTGTCATTGTAGTCTTGCTAGAGGTGATTTCCCACACTTTGACATTACTGCATCCTGTCTGCGATCCATTTGTCTACCCACTTTGTGATGTAGGTGTTTATGCTCACTTGAGACAGTTTCTGTGTAATACCCGAGTGTGGATTTGTGTCAAATTCCTTGGCCAGGTTAAGTGTTGTGAGAAGGCAGTCTTTTCCTCATGCATGTTCTTGATGACCTTCTTGAAGAATAGTAAAAAATACAGTTTTGTTTTACCTTCTTGAAGATGTCAACCAGATGTAGCAGACATGATGTAGCCTTAACAAATCAAAAATGGGTTGGGTTCATAGTTGGGAGATTACCTGTGTCCTTTTTGATAAGGTCCATGATGATTCCTTGGTCTGCTTCACAGATTTGGAGAGTCAGGATTATGGATCTATAATTCCCTGTGATGGTCTCCCCTTATTCAGATGGATGGCTGTTTTTGTACACCGGCTGCCAGAACATAGACTGTCTGGAAGCTGTGTTTAAGTATGGATCCAAGTGTGTCTGCTACGTCAGGTTTTAAGTTATGGTATAGGCAACCTAGGATATTGTCAGGGCCCATTGATTCTGTGTTTTTAGCCTTATAGAGTGCACAGATGAGCTGCTCTCCAGAGAAAATAAACTGAGTAATGTTTGCATGTATATTTTGACTGATGGACGGGGGTGGGGGTGGGGGTGGGGTAGTGGTGCATTTTGAGACAAACTGTCAGCTTGCAGATTGTCTATTTTCTTTGGCTGAGTATGGGTGGTGACATCCACAAACAGCTCTGTGCTTAGCTGTGTATTCCCCACAACATTTCATATGTATTTAAAAAGTGATAATTGACAACAACTCCAGTACAACCTTGGGTATGTATCACATGCTGCACAGTAGTATCATTGACACAGTCACACAACTTTACCTACGCCATGTAATTACATCAATTACACATCATATGCCTATAGTTTTTTCACTGTAAATCTATGTGTGAGTGTCCTAATACCATACATGGACACATTACAAATGAGACCACAAATAAAAACCACAGTCCGAGGAAATCTCAACAAGAACAGCAAAAAACCTTGAATGGCTTAGCTCAGCACAGAAATCCACACAATATCAGCATCCACTCTGTTTATTAGCCACTTTTACAAGAAGGGGAGATTTAAAATCTTATTTGGAACAAAAAGAAGCATCATGGTAGATTAAGTTAAGATCAGATAGAAGCCCTGGGCTTAATGATGCTGTAAATATAAAGTGTTTTTTAAGGAACAGGAGAGTTTATGTAAAAAATTCTAAATAGTTAGTTTAGACAGTTAAATGTTTTGATTGTTAATTAATTGTTAAATTGAATAATTGCGTGTTACTGGATGTAGCATTTAAATGTAATATTCTTTTAGTTTGAATTTGTATTCTGATGAAGTCTTTTTTGATGAAACTGGGTAATAACAGAGTGGATGCTAATATTGTGTGGATTTCTTTGCTGAACTAAGCCATTCAAGGTTTTTTGCTGTTCACATTACAAATGAGGTGGATGTGGCTCATACAGAACACGTTACTGACTCAAATGCTGATAGTCATGCAATGCTGCTGGGGGCCACCTCAATAATACTTGAAAAAGTAACACGATTGCACAGACAGTGAATGCCCCAAGGTTGCAATTGTCTCAGAACTTCTGATCTGTTTGTGTATATCACAGCAGTAGAACATGTGGATGAAACAAGACTTATGTGCCCATGTAATCAGTATGACTTTATACTGATGTATGTTACACTGCATTTAATGATGGTAGGTATACACACACAGATGTGTCATACTGCAAGTGTCATTATGATGGTTGAATGAGAACTGCATGGAATGTTGATATGCTCCACTATAAAAACACATGCCTTACTAAGCCACCAATATACACAGTATCATCCCATGTCAACAGTTCTCAGGAGGCATATTACTAAAACTGGTATGGAAGGAACAACATGCAATCAAATGGCAGCAGCAGCCATCAATACATTACCTCACATCATAATTTGTAATGCCCTTTTGTAGAGCTACAATACATCCACCTCTCAAGACAGCACATGTGGATGACAACACTGATATGTGAAATGTTCATAGGGTCATAAGGCATTACTAGGCTAACGAATAACAGCACATAAAATCCAAGCCATTGCTATGCCATTTAAACCAAAATCACTTATGGTGGAAGATAGTAAGGGTATGTGCATATGTGTGATTGCATTACAAACTGCTTCTGTCCGTATGTGACATACACTATACCATGACAGAATTAGCAATCAAACATCCAGAAGTCTGGAGATGGCATGCTGAGACTCATGGAAGGATTTTCCCTGATGTGTGTATGCATCTTTGAATGAGGAAATCCTCCAGTCCACTGCAGGAAGGATCTTATGTGGACAGAGGGAAAAAGGGGATGTTGGATTCATGGGGCTATGTTAAAGGTTCTCTTAAGTGGTAGTTAAATTAAAATAAATTAAAAAGGCCATACAATAACCATAAACACACAACAGTTGACTGGGTCTGATTTGAACATTAAGCCAATGTTCAATGTAGTGTAGGTATAGCAGCAGGATTCCATGCAATCTAAGACTAGCACCACCACATATGTCTGACTTTAACACTGTCATGGTGCACTTTATAGAGGATGATAGCATCATTGCATGCTGAAGAGAAGATGGGAGAAGTGCCTGACACAGATGTGGAGTTACATCTTGGTGTAAAACTGTCTCAAAATATTATTTGAATGAACACACACCAAAACTGACTGCTGTCAGATTAGAACCCCTATGCAGTTACAGAAGCTGGAGAACATAAACTTAATATTAGTGCCACAGCACAAGTTCAACTTGAATAGTGTTAGTGTGCACTTTAAAGACAATGACATCATTAGTGTATGTTATTAAAAAAGGTGTTTGGAGGAGTATCTGACATAGCTGTGGACTTGCATAGGTTCATAGATTAGGTTCATAGATTAGTATTAGGCTACCTGCCCTTGTGGGCCATTTTAAGCCTAGCCGTTACCCCTTGTGAGACTCAAACCCTGCATCTTGTGTCTGTAAGGAAAACACCTTAACCATTGTGCCAATGTCCTCATGCCATTCTAAAATTGTCACCAGACTGATTGTTGAACAAATACACACAAACACCAGTTGGCTATAGTGAGATTAGAACTCCTTCCTAACTAGGTACAGGACACAGTATTTAATGCAGGCACCACAACACAAGTCTGCCTTTCAAAGTGTCAGACAACACTTTATAGTTGATGACATCAGCAGTGTCTGGTGAGAAGAAGATGGTAGCAAGCAAGAGTGTCTCACATGTTGTTCAAAAATAGCTTCTTGAATGTGAGCTAACTTAACACAAACATGCACACGCACACACAGACACACACACACACACACACACACACACACACACACACACACACACACACACACACACACACACACACACACCAGTTGACTATAGTGAGATTAGAACCCTTACCTAACTAGTCACACAAGCTAGAGAACACAGTACTTAATGCAAGCAGCACAGTAGAAGCCTGACATTTGCACTATTGCTGGACAATTTATACCAAATGGCATCATCATTGTATGTTTGAGAGAAGATGTTGGGAGGCCTATATGAAATGGATGTATAGGCATGTAGGACTGTCAAAATATTTGTTCTCCATGGGACTATATTGCTGACAGTAGGAAACAGACTCATGCTCTTTTGACTATACACACAATTGCACATACATACCGACACACACACACAAAATGTGGATGCTGTGGTAAGTTAACTCATACCTAACTGTTTTGTTCCTATCTGCAGAACACATTAGTTAATAATTGTGTCTTTCCTGAAGTATGCTTTTGCCTTGCCATACTGGTCTTTATAGATGATGGCATCATCATTATATGATGTAGATAACATATCCTGTTATGAAAGAGGTGTGCAAAGTGTGGAATTTGTATTTTCTGTTGTGGTTTCAATGTGCATATATATTTTAAAGGACAGCTTCTCAAATTAGATACACTAAGCTGTCAGGAATATATATTGCAGAAGTGAGACATATGCCCCCTGTTTATCAATATATTGTGCACATTACACACTTACAGTCTCACACACACACACACACACACACACACACACACACACACACACACACACACACACACACACACACACACACACATTTTGTGATCATTATGGGTGCAACTGAGGATGTACATGTGTTCTTATTTGTGATGAATTCATGTCCACATTAAGACATGCATAAGACAATCTCAATGTCTAGTGTCAGTATAAAGCTTTAGATGAAGTAACAATGCAGTTATGTTATTTATTATTGTAGTGTAGTTGACATTTGATAACTACTACTGACATGTCCATTTTCAAGTGTATGACCTTGAGTAAATGTTTCAAAGTACTGCTTTTACTCTGCTTTAACTCTGTGTTCCTTTAATGCAACAAGCTGAAGCAGCATTGTGCAGAAGGCATGCACTATGTGATAGGACATGAAGAGCCATTCACCATTGCTTGGCATTGGTGTGTGATGCCGAACTCCTCGCAAATGCAGAGGACAAAAAGTGTAAGCCTTTATTAGGGATTTATTATTTATGTGTGTGGTATGTGATTCTATTTCTTGACCAGATTAGAGGTGTGAAAATGGTGTAGATAGGAAAATGGTGATGTGGGGGTGCAGGCTGGGAGAAAAACAAAGGGGAAGCAATATAGGAATTTACAGGAGGGAATTAGGAAAGAACCATAGCTATCCACATCTTCAACAGTGTGACATGAAGATGTATATAAAATTTGATGAATTTGGACTGAAGAGCACAACACAGATCGGTGGCAATGACACAATCATACTGTATAGGCAATTGGACTGAATCAAGTGTGTCAAGAAGGCAAACTCATTCCACACCATTCAGCCCCAGAACTTGGACTGAAGCTCCAAAGGTGGTGGTATTTCCATAATCATAAAGGATGCCCACACCTCCAGACTGGTAGCCCAACATAATGCATCTGAGATACTTCAGGCGCAGCTAACATTGGGTAAGACAGCAATTCAGGTTGTAGCCTGCTATAGGTCCCCAGCTATGTCCCAAGACTCACACGCCACATTCCTAAGCACCCTGGAGAATATTAGGGTCCAACCTAACACTTCATACTGGGCAACTTCAACTACCCCTCCATTAACTGGGAAAACTACTCATGTACCAATACACTTGCCCAACTCTTTCTGAAATTCATTAATTCTGAAGCACTTGTCCAGCTCATTCTTACCCCCCACTAGAGGTAGCAACATCCTTGACCTGGTCATTACTAACATGGGTGACCATTGCTCTACACCAATAGTCAACTCCTCCCTGGTTAGAGCCAACCACAAACTAATCAGCTTGGAAATCCACATCCCTCCCACCCCCACCCCCACAAAGGTTAGTGTCACAGCACGATGCTTCAGAGACCATCCACGTGCAACTAATGGGCAGAACTGCAATTAAAATTGTAGCTTGCTACAGATCACCCACCATGTCTCAGGACCCCCATTCCACATTTCTGGAAACACTGGGAAACATAAAGATCCTACCAAACACCTGACATTGGGTGATTTTAATTTCCCAAACATTAACTGGGAGAACTACTCAAATAATAACTCCCTTGCCCAACATTTCCTAGAATTTATAAACTCAAATGCTGTGGATCAACTGGTCAACACCCTCACCAGAGGTGACAACATATTGGACCTGGTCATCACCAACATTGGCGACCGGTGTTCCACACTGGAGGTCAACCCCTTGCTGGTTACATCTGACCATATCACTCTGGATATCCACATTCTGCCCCCACCCCCAGTCAAAGAAACCACCATGAAAATCTTTTCAAAAGCAAACTTCACGTTACTTAAGACCGAGGTGGAAAGTTTCAAATCCCTCATGCTAAAGGATAGCACTGCCCAAGCTGCAAAATCCTATACTAATGCACTCTACGGGCACCTACAAGAATGCATGGATCATGCTATCCCAAGCAAAGCCAAGACTCACTCCTTTAAGAAAAGGAAACCAGTCTGGTGGACTCCTGCCATAAACAAGCTATACAATAGAAGGAGGAACTTGTACAGAAAAGAGTAAAACCCCAAGAAGGGAAGGCATCCCTGATCAGTATCAGCAAGAAACTACAATCCATCATAAAATCATCCAAGGCTAGCTTCGAAAGAAAAATTGCCAAGGACTCCAAAGATAACCACAAGGCATTCCTTAGCTATGTCAAGAATCTAAGTGGCAATTCTCAGATCTGCTTGGAGTTAGTGCAGAATGGCACATAAAACACTGAACCGACCGATATCGCCAACATCCTGGAAGACAGGTTCAGTGCAAACTTCACCCCCCTCTCAACCCCAAAAGGGCCCATAACCATACCAGAAGAATGTAGTGCCCCTGAAATAAAAAACACTCAGGTTAAAACAGCCCTCTCCAAAGCCAAAAACACAGCATCAATGGGACCAAACGGTGTCCCAGTCTGTGTCCTACACAAGCTCAAAGATGAACTAACCCCTCACCTAATCACACTGTTCAAACTCAGCCTCTCCACAGGTTACATGCCCATAGAGGGGTGCACAGCAATGGTTATTCCACTCCACAAAGCTGGAACCACAATGGACCCCGGGAACTATCCCACTACAAACCTGACTAGCTTGGTCTGCAAGGCTATGGAGTGCTTCATCATGGATCTCATTAACAGAGACATTGGAAACCTCCAAACACTGGACCCAACCCAGTTTGACTTTGTTAAGGGCAGATCATGCCTTCTAAACCTGGTGAACTACTTTGAGACAGTTACCAAGGCTATAGATGAGGGAAAAGTGGCCCACACAGCCTACCTAGACCTCACAAAGGCCTTTGACACCATTCCTCATTCCGGTATTATAGACAAGCTCACCAGCATTCCCCAGAGCTCAGTCCTAGGACCCCTCCTGTTCGACATATACTACTCAGAGGTACAGGCAAGCACAGGAGGACTATGGCTGACCAAGTTCGCAAACGACTGCAAACTAGGCACTATAATTGACTCTCCAGCTGACACAGACATCCTCCAAAAGGGTCTCCCTGAGACAGATACCTGGTATCAAAACCATGGCCTCAAGCTAAATGTCAAAAGTGCATAGTCATCCCCTTTGGAAAAAACAAAGTACCCACAAACTACCACATAGGTGATAGCCTCCTAAATATGGAAGATGTAATAAGGGATCTGGGGACCCATGTAGACAGTAATCTCTCCTTTGATAATCAAATTATCAGAGTGGTTAGAAAATCATTCTGTGTGGCCCACCTAATCAGAAAAGGGTTTGCATCCAGATCAAAAGAGGTCATTGTGCCCCTCTACGCATCACTCATCAGACCCATCATAGAGTACAACGCCTCATTTGGGATGTACCTTACAAGACACCTGCAACAGTTGGAAAGACCATAGAAGTACCTCACCAAGAGGATCACTGGCCTCAAACAGATGCCCTATGCAGCTCGACTGAAGAAACTCCAGCTGTACTCGGTTGTATACCGCCTACTCAGAGATGATCTCTGCCTGACATACAAGGCCATGTCCAACCCAGAATTGATGGACATGCTCCAACGAAAGAAAACCATATTGCCTCGAGCTACACACTCTAGGGATATAAACCTCACCACGACAATAAATAGGATGTGCTGGAGGGATAGATTCCTGTCCTAGAGACTTCCCATGCTCTGGAACAAGATTCCAATCTACATTAGGCAGAGCTCCTCACTAACACTCTTCAGGAGAAACCTTGACGAGTGGATGGGAAACAAAGTGGCTCTGCTGGACAGAGGCATAGGGAACTAATCTAAGGGGGCGGCAAAAGCCAATACATTCCGGCTAGGCTTATAAATGCCATTGGGCAGATAGCCTAGTACCTACTTATAAACCTATGAACCTATGATGCGGAATAAGGTGAAGTCCCAAGATTGGAAAAACTCCCTTATCATCCTCAACAAAAGGTTGAGATTCCTCATCAAATCCTCTAAAGCTTGCTATGAAAACAGAATTGCACCAGATAGTAAAGACAACCACAAGGCCTTCCATAGTTATGTAAAGAATCTCCACGGCAATAACCAGATTTAATGCACAATGGTACCTCCTATACTGAGCCAACAGATATTGCCAATATACTAGCTGATAGATTCAGTGCCAACTTTACCCCTCTCTCCCCCAAAGGACCAATCAAAATTCCAGTAGATTGCCAGGCACCTAGTATTACTGCTGCACAGGTTAAAACAGCACTGTCCAAGGCCAAGAATACAGCTTCTATGGGACCTGACAATATCTCTGGATGTATTCTACATGAACTACAGAGTGAACTGGCACCTCACCTGTGTGCCCTGTTCAATCACAATCTCACTTCAGGCTTTGTCTCTACCAAATGTCTCACTGCTACAGTCATCCCTCTCCACATGGAAGGAGCGACTACAGACCCTGGCAACTATTGCCCCATTAGCCAGATGAGTCTGATATGCAAAGCTATGTAACGTATAATCATGGAGCTAATAAACAAGGATCTAGGGACTCTCCAAACTCTGTATTCTGCACAGGTTTTGTGAAGGGTAGATCATGCCTGCTCAACTTGGTTGACTCCTTTGAGTCAGTCACTAGAGCTGTGATGAAGGCAAGGTGGTTCATACAGCCTACCTTGATCTGGCCAAGGACTTTAATACCATTCCCCACTCAGGAATCATAGAAAAACTCACTAAGCTTGGCATCAACACCTATATTTCTAGGTGGGTTGAAAACTGGCTCACAGATAGAACCCACAGTGTGAAAGTAGCTGACTCCAATTGAGATGGTCAACTAGTCATGAGTGGAGTCCCACAGGGTTTGGTCCTAGGTCCTCTCCTGTTTGGTACCTACTTCTCTGAAGTCCAGGCCAACATGAAGGGACTCTGGCTGACAAAGTTCACAGATGATTGCAAGTTGGGAGCTATTATTAACTCCCTAAGTGATGTTGACATCCTACATAATGGCCTCAATGAGACAAGCGACTGGTGTCATAACCATGGCCTTAAGCTCAATGTCATCATCACCCTTGGGAAAAAAAAACAGTTCCCTTGAATTACCACATCGATGGCAGCCCACTGAACACAGAAGGTGGTATAAAGAGATCTAGGAACACAGGTTGACCACCATATTCTCACTGTGGCCAGAATGTCCTTCTATGTGGCACATCTCATTACTAACGATTTTGCATCCAGGAAGAAAGAGGTCATTGTCTCTCTCTACTCTTCCCTCATTAGGCCAATCATCGAGTACAATGCCCCATTTGGCATGTACCTCACTAGAGACCTGCAACAACTGGAGAGGCCACAAAAGTACCTCACAAAGAGGATCCTAGGCCTTAAACACTTGTCCTATATGGACAGACTAAAAAAACTCCAACTATTCTCTGTCTCATATTGCCTACTTAGAGGCGATCTCTGCTTGACTTACAAACCCATGTCTGACCCAGCTCTGTTAGAAATGCTACATCTAAAGAAATCTCAATCCCTCTACATTACACGCTCCACAGACCTCAACCTCATTACCACAATTAACAGAACATGCTGGAGGGACAGGTTCATAACCCAGAGATTGCCCATGCTATGGAACAGACTTCCCATACATGTCAAGCAGAGCACCTCACTGGTCCTCTTCAAGAGAAATCTTGATGAGTGGATGGGAAATAGAAAATTCACCCCAGGGATCACTCCAGTGACTCTACTCGACAGAGGCACTAGGAACTAAGGTCAGGTGGCACAATACCAGGGTAATCCTATGGGATAGGCTTGTAAAGACTCCAGGGCCATTAGCCTAGTACACACCTATGAACCTATGAACATGTATGAAGTAGAGAGCTATGTATGGGATGAATTTTTTTTTTGTGGGACAGGTGCCCAGTTTTTTATTTTATTTCAGAAAGAGAGGAATAGGTTCATAGGTTCATAGGCTGGTACTATGCTATCGGCCCTAGGGCCTATACAAGCCTAGCCATAACAATTCCCTGGCTATTTCTTCCCACAATATTTACTTCCCTGGACCCCTGTCTTGCAGACTAATTTGGTTACCACTTCTTGCTGATACATGTTTTTTATTGGTACCTATTGGTAATTCACAGTTGTACAAGAGAATGGGTTAATAGACATGACAGCGGAAGGACAGCTCAGACAAGCTTCAGTTATAGCTATTTCTTACAGGGCACATAGTCAATTGTTTATTCACTGACATGTCCCTGTCTTATTCACATTGTGATGCTTAATAGCCATCCCATCACTGCCTATCCTGCCTGCAAAATGTTGAGACATCTGCACATGGTAAGCAAATATTTTTTTTTCTTTTTACTAAGAGTTATTTTAATATATTATTGATATGTGTGTGGGGAGTGTGTAATGAGTGTCTGTATTTCTGTAGCATCTGGAATTGTGTAACCAGTGTTGCTTTTTGTTCAGATATTTTGGATTAATATTTAGGGTACTAGTAATTTCATTCCTGTGTTTGTTGCTTATTATCACAGGTGATCCTGACAGTGAAAGTGTAGGACTCCTACCACCCAATGTTGAAGTTTCAGTAGGGTCTAATTATATTGGGGGCCAAACAGAGGCACAGTCACAGGCCTGATGCCACTCCCATAATGGCATTGCTTCCACTGCTCCATCTGTGGTTGGACATGGTAGGCCATGGGGTCAAGGAGCTAGGCACAGTCATGAGGAGCATTCATCCAGTAGACATTGTTCACATTCAGGTAGCACCAGCACATCTATCTGTGGCCATGGACATGCTAGTGCAACTCCTGACAGAGCCAATTCTCACAGTCGGGGGTAATGACACTGAACTGATACCTCTACCATGCATGACTCATACCTATTCAGCATATCAGGACATAGTGGCAGCACAGAGCTTGGCTGTGTTCATGCAGACACTCACACACACTTCACATACAGTTGCCTTACAAATCCCCACAAATACCAGCTACATGAGGCATTAATGAGAGTTGCAGGTCATCCTGTCTCAGTGGCCATTTGACATTATCTACATTCCTGCCTGCCTGTGTTTCTTACTCACACACACTCCCTACTTTGGTGTCAGCCTTGGCCTCCTGCCCCCATCTCCACCCCCACCCTGTGCAAATGATAACTGTGCCATCAGCTTGTTTCTATCTTTTGAATCTAGGGTTCCATATGTATATGTCTGATGCACAGGGTGGATAGCTAACTGGATAATTGAATGGGAAACAGTTGGGTAAGAGACGTAGGTATGCCAAGGTCAGGTAAGTATGTGGACATGGGTGCAGAAAACAGGGCAAGCAAGACAGAAACAGGTTTGGTGAGGGACACAAAAGGTTGGGAGAACATCATGATTAGGGATAGGGAGGGGACATCAATGGCCCATGCCCATCAAGCATTGGGACAGTGAGAATCCAGTCCTCACTCTCAGAACTGTCATCACTGTCCCTTTCCTCAGCTTCCTGGTGGAGTGCTTGAAGTTTTTGTTTTCTCAGCATTCCAACCAGCATCTTTTTCATACAGATGAGGCATGAACCAATGATACATTCTACGACCTCACACACCATGCCTTGCAGCTCCTGCTGGGTCACAAAATCCCCATCTCCACCAAAACCCCTGGAGGGTACCACTGTACCAGCTGTCAGGATAATGCTACCTGATGAGATAGTACAGTGGCTGCAGGGGCAGTACTGCCAGGTTGCATCTGAGATGTACTAGGTGTTGGTGCAGCAGCCATTAGAGGGGTGAGAGGCTGATCCACAGTGGTTGGCCTACCTCCCTGTGCTGGAAATCATTTTGTCAGTTGTCAGAAAATTAGGACATCAGAAAGTTTGATCACACATATAAAAATAAAAAGAGAGGGATAAGAGATGGGGTAAGGCAAAAAAAGAAAAAGATAATTAGGACCATTGCAGTAGAAGACACAGCGCTCAGAGTGGCTCAGGAAATTGTGAATCACTAACTAAATAAATACATCGTCCCATAACTTAAACCAAGCTTTAATGATTAACATATAAAAAAGTAAGCCCTTTCATTTTGTACCTTACAAAACGTAATGACAAGAACTGAACAATGACATCATAATTTAAATCTCCCTTCTTTAGTCACATGACTAAATAGCAGACCAATAACCAGTTTACAATACTACACATCCCCTAAATAAATGCACTAACATCAGCTATTAAAACATTGAATAATTCCATGTTTTTTCCAATAATGCATATTCTAATGCATTAAACATTTGGACAGTAACATGTCCACTCAAATTACCTTTTAAGAGCTTGAATTTTGAAAACAGTACTAACCTGCTAATTAAGTCCAGGCCAATTAGAAACATTCCAGTAGAGCTACCAAAATATTTCCGCCATTTCTAAGTGTACCTTCCAGGCCAAGGTACACTGTGACCATACTTGATCTCCAAAATGAAAAATGTAAAAGTGTGCCTGGGAAATTCTTGGATATGCTTAAAAAGAACACTAGTACTTCTCCCTTAACGAATATCATATAGCTGTGTGTATAGCCTTTCCCAAAGTTTCCTTTCGGTCTTCCCAGTATTAGAATTAGAACCATCATATATCACATACAATAAATTACTACAATAAAAATATATTTTTACTTTTACATTAACTATATTACATTTTAAAAATACAAAATAGGACTGAGAATTGTTAAAAATCATCCTAGCAATATGGATACATTGCACATATGCTTTTAAAAAATAAAACAAATTAAGTTAATATGGCATTTATGCCAATTTTGTTGAAATATGTATTTAATATTTTTTATTATTTTATTATTTATTTGAACCCTCAACATCTGAATGCACTACTACAATTACCTTGAGCCACAGAATGAAGAATGCATGCTTGATTTTACAGTTAAGATATGTATGCTCAGCTTTCTTTTAATGTATAGAAGAGCAATACTTTTAATAAAATAATAATTAATTTGTGCTGCCCATATACCCCTTGCTTCTCTCAGTCTTTCTAAACATTCAGCATGGACCTCCCTGTTTGCTGAAATCTCCTGGGCAGCTGTAAAATAAAGAGGAGCGAAAAAGAAGAGCATTATGCATACCAGCCTTGGCTATCTCCGGCTTTATATATAATTTAAAGTATCTTTATCTGTATACTTGCACAACTGTGGGATGTCAGCAGTCTTAAACCCAACCATCCACTGGCTGAGTTGTTCCTGTTTGTGCCATTTCATGTCATTGTAGTGGTACCTGCACTGCTCTCCAGTGCATGGAATGCCAGTCACACTGAAGACAGCCTTGGCAAGACTATTCTAGCCTCTGATTTATACAGAGACCTGGTATAGTCCCCCTGCAAAAGCCTACTGCTGCGGTATTTTACAAGGAGTCCAGTGAACATTCTTGACTCCTCTAAAACCCATCTTTGAGCCCTAAACTGGGCACCTTCCTTCCTATCGCCTGTCATGTCTGCACAGGTCATACAGTGTTTTCCTGCCAATTTTTGATATTGTGTTTAACAATCAGTGAGCAAACCCACACAACCAAGCCAACCATGTTTGCACAATGTTAAGCAGAGAGCACCAATTCCAAAAAGAGTGGAAGCCAGTTCTTGAAATAGGAGGGGAAATATGACAGTCGGAATTAGTTTATGGGTTGTATGTTGCTATACCTGTTAGGTGACTTAACTTTTCAGACATGTATTGGGGTGAAAAAACTTTATGACTTGACACATTTTTTTCCCGTGGCTTTACACGCTGTTAAAAGTAATTGGTACAATGTGGGATTTAAACTATGTAAAACAGAGAATACATATTCTTCCACATATGTATTTTTTCCTCCTTGTCATAGAAGAAGTGTTTGTCAGACATGCTCATTAATTATATAGACATGTTAAACAGTGAGTAGTTAATCATGTATGTGTGTGACCTGACAAGGTTCTGGTTTATACATTCATGTGTATATGACTGAAGTATGAAGTCCATCCTAGGGCAGAAAAGACAGTTTTAATTACAGAGACATAATTGTCAGTATATCCTCGATCACACATATAATTCTTATGATACCCAGTGCTATACATAGTTATTGTTATGTATAATTATCTTTATATTGTTTTGTATTTTTAAAAACTGAGTGTAACAGCATTAATAAAATTTGGAATGTGCTAGATTAGAACCATGGCACACCTGTGTTATGACCATGAAGTTACAATGGGTGTATTTTTTAAAGTCATTACTGTCCAAAGTGCTCATTGCAACTGAGGGCTTGTTTGTCAGACATGCTTTTTAGTTATATATATACCTTAAAGAGTTGAGTGGTTAACCATGTATGTGTGTGACATGAAGGTTCAGAAAATGAATTTGTAATTGTAGAACCATAATTGTACTTATACCCACAGTCAGACATACAATATATTTGATATCATATGTATGCTCAATCCACCTGCTATACCTAGTTATTTTTATGTATAATTATCTTTAAATTGTTAATTTTTATCTAAATTACAGTGGATCAGCATTAATAAAACTTAGGGTTTGATGGATTAGAACCCTGGCTTACCTGTATCATGGCCATTAACTTACATCTGTTGCCATAGCCAGGAAGTAGGTGTAATATTTATACTCATTACTGTGTATGAATGCTGATCACTGCACAACACCACTTAATGTGTTTGTGTGATGGAAGACCACACATGTTACAATGTATCTTTGTAGAAACTGACAATGTCTCTTTATTGTCTGCAGATATTGAGGAAGCATGCTGACTGCCACACAATACTGCTTAGCGTGTTTACGCAATTGAAAGCAAAAGTTGTTATGATGTATCGTTTTTGAAACTGACAATGTCTCCTTATTGCCTGTGGCATATGGCATGTTTGCGTGGAGGTGAGCAATGCGCAAATGAGACAGGCAAAGCTTAACATGCATTATGATTGTAAAAAGCGTTTGTTAGTTTTTATCATTAAAAGAAAAATGTGAGACTTGAATCCTGACCTACATATCCTAGGTGCTATATGCTTCATTTTGTTTACCAGGTGTGCTACACATACAGTTGATTCTCAGTTCTAATTTATGCTGTCCTTATCATAGAAGCAGTTTTCATTAATTTTAAAATATTTATCTGTTTCACCATATTTGCGCTAAGCTGTGTGCCATGTAAATATTAATATTTAAAAAAATAAAACAACATTACAAAATACAACACATTAGAGATTTTTACACAACTCTGGATTTGAACTATCATACTAATGGTACCTGCAGAGCATACCAGGCATGTCTTAGCTCTGCTTGCCTCAGAAACAACACTGCAGCTGGAAAACAAATCATGCATGCATCAATTTCTGTTTCCTCCACAGTATTAACAAGACATATACAATTGTACACTCTCATTTGTTTGTACGTGTGACTTACAAATCTAGTGCAATGAGTGGTTACACAACCATTTATGACTATGTTTGCACCAATTCAGCTCTGTCTTCTCTTTGTATTGTGTTCATTCTTCTGTTATCCATGCTGTACTCTCACACCATTGTCCTATAAATGTATGATAAAAATACATAACAGTGGAAAACATTTTTCAGCAAAGGCAGGGAAGTTTGGCTATTAGTGAACATAAATGAGAAATGTGTGCTGTTTAGTTTCATTTAAAAGCTTGCTAAAGTTACTTCTACACTTTGAATGTGTATCTAGGGTAACACACTCCCAATGCAGGTAAGGTATTCTGAATTGCTGTTGTGTCTTCCTTCTCGCTCCCACTAATCAAACAAGATGAACAAAGCAAAGCCACCACAGAGAGAGGTGTATAAGTGAAAAATATAAAACCAATTTTATTAAATGTAGATCTGTGAACAACACAGGGAATAAAAACAATGATAAGTGCTTTCAGCCTATGCCTTCCTCAGATCATATTACATCCCAACTAGAGATGTCGTTTCAAAGTAGCTGAAGCCAGTCAGACTTCATTTGATAATGACATCATCCATTAGTCTTCCTGTTATGCCTCCTTCCTATAAGTATAGGTTTTAAAGGTAGAACACCATTAAGACCTGGTGGCTTGTCAGCTGATAAATCAGCTATCCAGTTAGTCTCACCTAATTCAACATGATTATTTACACCTCCCCTCTGTGAAGACATTTTCATTACTTCCAAGACTGAAAACTTGAAGTTATGACTAGGATTTATCATAATATGCTGAAATAAAGAATTGTCTTTATTCTTTAATCTGATGTCACTAAGATATTTGAAAATCTATGTTTTTAGAGGACAAATAGTGTTTCCCAACATAGAAACTTGTACAAATTGTACAGGCTGCTAAACAAACCACATATCTTGTGTTCCAGTCAGCATAGGTATACAATTTGTACTCTCTATCATTAACATAATGACGAAGTGAGTTGCTAGTACTGACATATGAACAGGCTTTACAATTACCACATCTGTAAGTTCCATGTCTACCATAATGTTCATTCCTCCTCTAATTTTCTTTACATAACAACTGCTTAAGGTTATTTTTATTCTTAAAGCTAAACCTCGGCATATCACCAATAGTGTCTCTTAAGTTCTCATCTGCTAATAAAATTTTCCAGCTGTTCTTTAAAATAGTAATAATATCTTGACTATAAGTGAGTGAGCATCTAAATGCCATTTGTTGCTCCCTGTGTCCTTGAGAGGTCAGGTCTTCCATATTCCGTTCTCTATAGAAATTAAGTTTACCTCACATCTCTCATGCCTTTAGTCTCAAATGCTACTTTAGTGACTAATTCCTTTCTATAACCTCTAGAGGACAAAGTATCCTTCATTCTCTCAGTTTCTCTGTTGAAAGTAGATTCAACTGTACACAATCTAGAGGCTTGAAGGAACTGACCTTTTATTATCTGGTTAAAATTATTAATCACTAACCACCAATCATTCACAGTTGCAATCCATTAGGAACTAGCAGTGAGGTAGTGGTTGCACTATGTTTACACCTGATACATGAAGTCAGAAGTCTGGGATTCGGCAATTCTAATAAGTTTACAACTTATTTGCATCTTCACCATGCTCAGAGGCCTGAATCTACACTATAAAATGGTAACCGTATAGTTATGGAACTTGAAGGTGAGGAGACCTGTGTATTTGGGAAAAACAGAATATTGTTATTCCTTTTAATTTCTCTGCAGAGAAGGCTTCTAATCTTAATAAGGTATGATTGTATTTTTTCAAGTATATTTTAGATTTTGTAGATAGACAAGTTGTTAATATTTATCACAAATGTTATTGTTAAAATTGTTATTTTACTATGTTCTATGTTATTACAGGGAAATATAATATACCATGTCATTGACACAAGTATTATGCTTTTGAAATGTCCCAGAGACACCTCCAGCAGAGTGTTGGGCACAGTGAGAGCTAACTGGCTATCATAGAAAATTGACTTTTCTGTTGCAAATGTGTACACATTGTTAAAATTGTGTTGAAAGGATATATAACAATTGAATTATGTGGTATTCCTTGGTTTGTACAGACTTTCATTTGCTTGTTCTTTTGGGGGTGGGGGAGTCAACTACCATTGATGTGTTGCCACAACAAAAGTTGTGTTTCAAGAAGTTTTCTCTTGAAAATGTGTAGTCCTCCTGTTGTGGGAAACAATACATTACTAAAGTGTTATTCCTCGTTTTGGACCAAACATTGGTTGGTGTGTGTGTGTGTGTGTGTGTGTGTGTGTGTGTGTGTGTGTGTGTGTGTGTGTGTGTGTGTGTGTGTGTGTGCGTGTGTGTGTGATGTGGTACAACCACATAACCTTCAGTTTTAATAACCAAAATATGTGTCTCCAATACTTAATGTTGAAATATATGTATATATAAACAGGAATTTAATTATGTGATATTTATGTGTTGTATCCTTCTCTGTTTTATGTCACATAGGAATATGGCACCCAAGCAAACAAATCTATGTAAACAGCCTTTCAGTGACTCTGAAAAATGATGTAATAGTGCAGGGGTTCAGGTGTCACTGTGTCTTTCTGCCTGAGAGATGATATGGGGATATGGCTTAGAGAATGCAGATTTGGAAGCAGATAGTCAATGATGTCAGTGCTATGGGGGGGGGTCACACCAGAACTTATGATCAGGTGCATTATAGGGCTACTGATATGATTTCTTCAGCCTGGAGGAGAACAGCTGTACTTGCCTGTGAAGAGATGGCTATAGGGATGCGGGGGCTGCTACCAAGCCATCACTGACACCAAATGAAGAGTTCCTCTCCACTGTCAGAGATCCAGAGAGCTCAGTGGAAATTGCACACCAACATGTGATTGATGTTGCTGCTGATGTGTCTGGGAGGACAAGTATGTGCCAGGAGGAACTTCCAGGTAAAGTTACATATGTCAAGTTTTAAGATTTGCTTGTATAGTAAAAGATATAAAAATTGAAGTAATACTTCCTGTGGATTTTTTTTTATGAACCTATTGATGAATTAATAGACTTGAGATATTTGTTCATTACACATGAGCTGTGGGTGGACGTATCAGCCAAGTTTCAGTTTAAACTGTTTTTAATGAACATATAGGCAAAATTGTACTGTCCCCTGTGTTATTTTAATTGTGATGTTTAATTTGTGTCCTTACCTTGATTCATTTCTTCCAGGACCACCCTCCTTACCAAGTGGGAAGTCATCTGCACATGGTAAGCCAATTTAAAAAAAAGGGTAAAGCTTCCCCCAAGAACTAACAGTGTTCCTGCGAAAAAACATCCACCAAAATAGTCTGATGAAGTAATTGTTATCGCAAAAGTGCTTACCTCTACTTATTTGTTTGTTTTATTGAAAGTGCATTAAAGTTTGTTCCATAATTTTACTGTGCTGTGTTTTGGTGATCCTGATTATTTTGAGTATTTTGCTGAAAATTTTTTTTCTTTGATTATTGATGACCATTCATCAGATACATGTATTTATCTGTATGTGTGAGGTGAGTGTAAAGAGTGTGTGTATTGCTGTACCATCTATGACAGTGTGACCAGTGTTAGTCTGCTACCATATAAATTGTTTTAAATATTTAGTGTAGTATTAATTTTGTTCCTGTCTTTGTTGCTTATTATCACAGGTGATCCTGACAGTGGAAGTGTAGGACTCTTACCACCTGATGTCAGAGTATCGATAGACTCTGATGATGATGGTGGCCAAACAGAGGCACAGTTGCGGGGGTGCAGAGGTAGAATCTGATACTGAGGTTGGCATTCAGTCATCCTCTGTATCTCCCTCAGACACAGTCAGTAGGCCTACACATATTTATTCCACTGAGCCCTCAGATATTGGACAGGTGGAGGGTGAAACACTTGATCAAGGTAGTATGGTTACTGTGGCTTTGGTGCCGGTTGAGTCTGAATGTAGCCAAAGTATGGGTGAGGTTCCACACAGGAAGGGTGTTAGGGATGCTCAGAGGAGGCCTGTTGCCCATTCTCCACCTGATCCTAGTGTGTCTTTATGTGCCACTTGACATATGTTTACGGCCATCAGAGAAGAGAAGGCATGTTCCACTAGGGCTTCCAAGGATATGCTTAGGGTTGTAAATGTGGCACAGGCTGAAATGTGTGACTGCCTCTACTGTGTGGTGGATTCAATGTATCGGGTGAATGACATGATGGAATGGGCAGTGCCTGTGATGGAATGTCTGCTGGGAGGGGGAAAGCATCCATGTGGATGTAGGTCAGCATCATCATCTGATGATAGCCAACATGGTCGTGCCTGACTGTGCTCCCATAGTGGCACTACTTCCACTGCTCCATCAGTGATTGAGGTGTCCACACCCAGACATGGTGGGCCATGGAGTTGTGGTCCTGGGTGTACTCATGAGGATAGCTCATCCAGCAGACATTAGTCATGTTCAGATAGCAGCACATCTATCCATGGACATGGACAGGCCAGTGCAACTCTTGGCAGAACCAGTTCTCATGGTCAGGGGCGATGATGATGAACTGTTACCTCTACCATGCATGGCTCACACCTGTCCAACATTCTAGGATGTAGAGCTAGCACAGAACTTGCTTGTGATCTTGCAAACACTCACACACACATTTCACTTTGAGTGCCCATACATGGGTCATTTGTGAGGCTTACAGCTCATTCTGTCTCAGTGGCCATTTGATAATTTATCTAAATTTCTGCCTGGCTTTCTTACTCACATGCACTCACTGTCTTTTGTGTCAGCCTTGGCCTCCTGCCCCCCCCAACAACACCGTGTGCAAATGATGATAACTGTGCCATCTCATTGTTTCTATCTTTTGGATTCAGGGATGCATATGTCTTTTGTCTGATGCACAGGGTTCATAGCTGACTGAGTGCTTAGTATTTATGTGTTTGTGATGCTCTTTTGAAAATTGTACTGTTTTCTTCCAGGTTTTTGTATTGTGTGTATCTTTGATGCATGAGGTCTATTTATTGATACAGACCACACATCTACTGACATAAGTCAGTCCTGTCACATATTGATGTTATTGCTGTAAAACTCACACACCTTCTACTTAGGTACATTACAGGTAACAGTATGCAAGGATCTGCTATTTATTTTTGTTCTTAGCCATTTATTTTCCTATTCCTGGTTCAACACTTACCATGATAGTCCAGCAGTTACAAGTGTTTTAATTCTAAGCTGACTCTGTGTGATGCTAGCAGTGCACACCCATTACATGGGTAAGTAAAGCTTGTGAGCATTGCCGGCATCAGTTTTACTGTATGTATGTGCATAGGATGAAATTTAGTGGTGAGCATATGTGCTGTCTGTTACCTCTTGGCCAGGGTGAAGGTATACTATGCATGCCTACATCTACCAGCACCCACAGTGGTTGGTGGTTCTCCCTCTGATTCCTCAGCTGCATGTGGTTGTGGTGACTGTCAGTGGTGGTAAGATGTGCACCCCTTCCCCTTGGTGTTCCTGTTGAAGCTATTTTCTCAGGATAATATTGTGAAGGATAGCATAGACAGTGTAAATTTCAGCACAAGTAAGGGGACTGCACTGCAGGGCTCCCCCCTGATGTATCTATACACTGGAACTGTGATTTCAGCAGCCCAAACACATGCTCTGTGATACTTTTCATTAGAGTGTATGCCTCATTATAGCATTCTTTGGTGGGGGAGTGTGCATTTATGATAGGTGTCATCACCCATGGTTCGAATGCATAACCTGCATCACCCAGTAAATGACCTTGTGGGGTATCCCCCCTAGAAAACCTCTGATAGAGTTGAGTCATGCCAGATATGGGAATTGTGGAAGCTGCCAGTGTTGCCAACACATGCATTCAGACAAGACCTAGCAGTTAATTGAATAGAAGCCATTTCTATTTATGTGCACCCTTCCCTGTTCCCTGGGTGGTGCTTTAATCTCAATGGCCGTGCAGTCTATGACATGCAGGACTTCATGGAAGTGTGTTACAGGGTAGAAATCCTGCACAGTTATAGCTATGTCCTCAGGTATATGGGGAAAATGTATGTAGTCACTGGCATGTTGTAGCAAAGCATTTAGAAACTGATGGAGGATCCTGGATGCTGATACCTGTGACACCCCCAGCATATCCCCTGTTGGTCTCTGGAAGGTTCTTGCAGCCTATATTCTAAGTGGTACACATACCTTAGTCTCCACAGGTATTGGTTCCCCTTGGATTGCGCTTGCTCTCAGTTAGGGATGACAGAATTTGCAGAGTTCATGTAGTGTGCCTCTATTCACCCTATAGTGCTCTACTATTTCCACCTAATGCAGACCATGAAAAGTTAAATGGGGTCTAAATACCCTTCTCCTTCTTGACCAAGATCTATTAGCAGCAGCAGTAGCATAGACATGTGCCTGTTGTACATGCACATGCAGAAGAGCAGCACCAGCCCCTAACATTCTTTCTATGTAAGTAGTTTCAGTGGCTGCATTCCAGTGGGTTTTGGAATTCAAGGCAAAAATTTGCACTGCGTGTACACGATTGCTTTATAGCTTGTTGAAAGATCCTCCAATCTGGATCTGTTGATTACCATACAATTCAGCTGCTTATGCTGTAATTAGAATGCCACAATGTTTACCATGTTAGAGTGGCTGTGCATGTCACACCACGACAGCACATGGTTTTAGCAAGCTATGTAGGCTTGCTAATGAATCTGCACCTCTGTCTAACATATCCTCATAAAATTGGTTATTAGCATCATATAAAGCATCGGTCACTAATTTTTGCTGCAGCTCAATAACTTGATTAATAAGTTCATTTACAATGGACATAAATAATTCATTCTTTAATATAATATATTGCAGACTAAACTTGATGTTAAGTGACTGCCATTTACGTAAAAGCTCAGGGTAAGTGTTTTAGGATTCAATTTTTAATATGCAGAATCCCCTTGGAATACTGTTCAACTTGAATATATGCATCAAAACTGCGATGCTTCATTGGTAAACATTTGAACAGTTGCAGTTTATTCTCTATTAAAGTAATGTCCTTTCCTTCAAATAATCTACACTATCTGACATCAGCCTCTACTGATAAATTATTATAGTTTAAATGTGGGTTATGGTCTACCTGTAGCACTGTTTTAAACTGACCTTCAGTGGTGTCTTATTCAACAGTTTGTGAAAACAGTAATGGAGAAGATCTATTTGGTCCATTCATGTCCTTTTCCTGAATCATAAAAACAATACAAAACCATAAACAAACAGTCAACAGTAAATCTTGAGCTAATGGCACTCAAAATAATAGTCCAAAAGAAAGCCACTCATGAATTATGGATAACTAACTACAACACAACAGTGATTTCTCAATTTAAATATAACACAGGACTGTTAAAAAACATATGTATACCATTAACTACTCTTTCTATATACAT